>NC_090648.1:436122577-436243147 GCF_040937935.1 Hyperolius riggenbachi
CAGTCATACAGCGCCCCCTGATGGTCTGTTTGTGAAAAGGAATTGATTTCTCATGTAAAAGGGGGTATCAGCGACTGATTGGGATAAAGTTCAATTTTTGGTCGGAGTTTCTCTTTAAGCCACACCCACTAGATTTATGGGTACCTTTAACCTTGGTGACAGAAGACAATACTAATTTGCACGATATCAAATAGCTTTGGAGGACACTAGTGGTATCGAAAACTACTATTTATCATGCTCATTCCTCACATGTTATTATACACGCAGCATCAAAAACATTGTCCGTTCCTTGAGCAGAGAGGATTCTGGGAGTGCGCAGTGTGTTTGAATGATGAAGGTACAACCATTGCATGTGACAGGAATGAATGGAGAGCTGTCCTTGGTGCTGCACATCCTCTGCAGCAGCACACAGCCCCCGCTACACACGCAGCCAGCAAGTATGTATGGGGTCCTCTGCAAGCTACAAAAAAAGAAATGGATGGAGCTAATTTTATATACGGAACACGGCCAATCAGAAGCTGCTTTTTTTGTCTCTTGGTGCAGCATAAATAAATGGAAAAAGATGCCTGCTTTGATCAATAACGTCAATTGCTGTCTATTATTATGCATCTATATGGCGCTAGCACATTTTCTGCTGCCCATCACTAATTTCCCTTCCACACTGAAAATCGTGACCGTGATCATTACGAGTTTATGAGAGCGCGTCTTGCCGGGTGCTATTGGCAGTGAGGGAATATGATCCCCGACAAGGAAAAAAAAAGCCTTGGGAAGATTTTTCAAAAGGGAGATCGCAAGGATAATCAGAGCAAGACCCGAGTGACATTTCCATAGCTTGATACTGACTTGATACATCAGGCAGTGAAAAAAGAACTGCAGCAACGTAATTGATATTTGACAGATAATAATTGTTTACCTGTTCAACTACAAATTCTATAGCATATTCCTTTCATTATCTACCTTATAGCTGTTTATCATGGTCATACTTTACTTAATAGCCACCACATCGCATACATGAAGAAAAAGGCTCCTGGAAAAAAGAGCGCAGGGGATCACTGCTAATACAATATTGCTTCAATTTTGCAACATTTTACTGCTGGATTACAATAGTAAAATATGGGTAATGTGTACCACTATTTTACTATGGCTAAACCTAACCCTACTCTCACATAGAACCCTCCCTCTACCGATGACTAACCCTACACCTACCCAACCCCCCCCCCGGTGGTGCCTAAACCTAAGACCCACTCCTGGTCGTGCCTAACCGTAAGACCCACCCCTGATCATGCCTAACCCACCCCTGGTTGAGCCTAACCTTCCCCGGTGGCGTCTAAGGCCCCTCCGCCTAAACTTTAACCCCTCCTGCCACAGAGCCATGATTTGTGGCAAAAAAGGTTAATTTGGGCACCCGGAGGCGTCGCAAAGCCGCGATTAGTGGCAGACAAGCTCTGTGCCCACTATGCAAACTGCAGCACTGCATTTCTGCAAGCCCCTGGTGCTTCTGGGCACCAAAATTTACCTTGTTTTCCGCTAATGGAGTGCCTGTGGGCGCTGAAATGTATTGCAATTTGCTGCAAAGAAAGACATTTCAGCTTACGATAGTGGGCATCGTCGCATGCCCAAATTTCCTTTGTTTGCCACAAATTGCGGCTTTCATAATAAACCCCTATGGTAGCGCTGTTTTCCGTATGTGCTCCTGCGCCATTTTTTCCTGATTCAACTACATCGACCATCAGATAGATCCCACACTGCACGCTAATTTCCAATAGATTTCAGCATGAAATCTATTGGTAATCTACCTAACGCCACCTCTACCGCCTGCTGCTCCCCTCCCCAGGTGTGTGGTCCCCCCCCCAGAGTTATGGTGAGTGTGGAAGCAACATGCACCTTCTCTAGTGTTTTCTCTCCATCGTGGGGGGCACCTGTATCCTGTTAGGGGCTTGACATCAGTACATGAGGCGGGGTCCCGGGGTACATGCTGCCCAGGCAGCAATGGTGAGAAGAGGAGGCTGGCAGGAGATAGGTGAGCCGCTTCCACACTCACCACGGGGATGGGACACAATGGATGGGGAGAGACTTGTGTCTAACAACTGTGTTGTTTGTGTGTCATATATATGAGAGTATTTGATGTATTTGTTAACACTTGACAAAGGCTTCGTGCCGAAACGTTGTGTTTTTTACTGCTATGGTATAATAAAACTTTTGCTATAATTGCATAAATCCAGGTTGAGACCCAGTCAACTTTTTCATTTTTTTGAGAGACTAGGGTCTGCCAAGTCCATCAATCGTCGTAATATCGAAAACCATCACCGCCGTGCACCCAAATGAGCCCTTTCAAGCAAGATCCTTCCAACATGCCAGATCGCTCTTTTTCAATGCCATGTTGTGTCATCAATCTTTGCCACAGTCGATCATTATGATTTAATCAGCTGGATATCAATGCTGTGAATCCAGTAATGTATGGGCAGCTTTATTAATATTCATTATAAAGTACTGCTATGCAGCACTGTACAATAAATAAGGGGTGCAGATTACACACCTGCATACATAATACGTAAAATCTATGATTCAGGAGAAGAGGATTGTTCCCAGGGAAGTTTATACTCTATTTATCTATCCAGGGAGGAAGGGAGGGATACAGTGTTACCCAAGAAGCCCAGCGCCTGAGATAATAATTACAGGGAAAGATGAGAATGATTCGGTAGAAGGATTTTGGTCCGCGGATGCAGCATCTCTGGCGCACATCTGTGTGATGGAGCGCTGGCTGGCAGACTCATTAGTGACAGGAGATGGGGGTCCAGCTGCAGGAGGACACAACAGCAGGAGAGCCTGTAGGGGAGGCTGGGAGGGGAGGGGGGCTGGCCTCATAACAAGAGCCTGGTATCTAAAGGCAGCTATTCCCAGCATCTGTCTTGTTTAATGACCACAGGACAGGTTCTCATGGAGTTCCGGCTGCATCTCCCTCATCATTTGTGATACCAAAGTGGGACAATCAGTGCCTGATGGAAAAACAAAACAAACAAAAAAAAAAAACAGATTTAGCTTCGCTACCGAGGAACACTGCAGAGAGGTGGAGAAAGGAAATAAGGGAAATAGCTATGACCATGTTTATTCTATTTACCAAACTGTAATTTGCTTGGCTGTTCTCAGGTTTTGGCTTCACTAGAGACAGTGATGTGTGGCACAAGCATGCAGGCAGAGGAGTCAGCTGATCTCCATACTGGTTCCGGATCAGTGATTTAGTGATGGTATTAAAATCAGAAGAACAGCTCATCAGCCACATGCTGTGTGTCATTGACAACATCCACATTCTTCACATTTCAGGTTTAGTATGCTTATACAGTGTAAAAGACAGAGCCTGATATGTAACACTCTCTCTTAGACAGGTAATGCTCTGTTGCAACCCCCTCCTCCTCTGGAAAAGCCGCTGTGTTGCTTTCTTTTTTTCTTTTTTCAAAAGTCTTCCAAAGCTATGGCCAGGGCAGTTTCTAGGTTAAATTGCACCCAGGTAGAAGGTGTAAAAATTGCCCCCACCCCGTGGACTCTTTAGGGACAGTCACACAGCCACAGGTCACATGTAGATCTGCCTACTTACTAGTGAGCAGCCGCTCATCCAGGAGAAAGCAGGGACCACCAAGCACACAGGTGAAGAGAGCCGACTCCTCCATGGGTGCCGCGCACTGACAGCCTGTAGTACCGCTACAGGACATCAGGTGTCATCACGCGGTGGTGATGTGATGATGACTTGACGTCTGACGCAGGCAGCCTAGGAGGAGTCAAGAAAGGTGATTGTGCTGGTAATCTTCTTTCTTATTACATTTGGCTGCACCGCACGTCACCAGCTCCTTAGCAGTTATGTCCTTCTGCCTGCGCCCCCCTTCTTCTACTTGTCGGTCTGCACCCAGGGCCCGCACTGCCCAAGAAATGGCCCTGGCTATGGCCATCCCCACTTAAGTTTCCATTGCCTGCCACCAGCTCCGAAGCCGCTGCTTAACTGGTGGTTGCCGAGCTACGGGAGGCAACACAGACCACAGAAATTTGGAACCCTATAAATAAATAAATAAAAACGATCGCTCTACCGACGAATCAGAAGATTACATAAAAAAATAGTTGTGTCCCAAATCCACAATTGCATCATCTCAGTGGAAATCAGGAAACGTCTGTGTTCTGTGTGGCGGTATACTCTTCCTCCTCTCTTTTTTTTCCCATAAGCTGAAAAGACGCATCCCAGCCACAACAGATAAGAGGCAGAGGAAGTTGTTTAGTCAAGAGATCACACTCGGGAATGAAGCAAACAGCTCCTTCCTCTGGCACAGCTCTTATTAAAGTGTACCTGAGGTGAAACTAAGGGGAGAAAATACACTTACCTAGGAAGAGGAAAGCCTCCTGACTTCCCATGTCCTCCTGGCAGCGGCAGTGGCCTCCTGGAGGATACAGGAAGCCTCTGAAGCAGCATTCTGGGCATGCGCAGTGGTAACACATAGGCCCAGAATGCTCCCAGGTACGGGAGCACAGCGGGGGCACGCACGAGGCTGGGACGTGCATGTCCAGAAGCACACGACTGGCCAGATTACCAGGGGTGATTACAACACAACAAAGCGGCCAGAGAGGAAGGCAAGGGAGCCCACACACCTCATGGGGCTGGAAGAAGCCCCAGGTAAGTATAAATACCCCCATAAGAGACACCTCCCTCCATTATAGTTCCCGGGTGTCTAATGGCCCTCTTACAGCCCGTGTACAGTGCGTACATCAAAAAAGGGTGTCGGGAAAAAAGGGCGCGTGGTGTAAACGATAAGCAGTATTATCGTTTATAGAAATATTGTGTAGAATTTCGTTTACAAATAGTGTTTTAAGAATTTATAAATCATTAAATAATGTGTATGAGATCGGCAATTCTTAAAACGTTAATCTTCCCTGTTTCTAAACTGAAACTTATATTTACGTTTATTAAAAACCCTCCCTGTACCTATCCCTAACCCCTAGACCCCCTGTTGGTGCATAAACCTAAGACCCCCCTGTTGGTGCCTAAACCTAAGACCCCCCCCCTGTTGGTGCCTAAACCTAAGACCCCCCTGTTGGTGCCTAAACCTAAGACCCCCCTGTTGGTGCCTAAACCTAAGACCCCCCTGGTGGTGCCTAAACCTAAGACCCCCCTGGTGGTGCCTAAACCTAAGACCCCCCTGGTAGTGCCTAAACCTAAGACCCCCCTGTTGGTGCTTAAACCTAAGACCCCCCTGTTGGTGCCTAAACCTAAGACCCCCCTGGTGGTGCCTAAACCTAAGACCCCCTATGGATAATAATGTTTTACAAACATTAATAAATAAAAAATGTAAATAAAAAAATGTAAATAATTTTTTTGGGTGGATAATAATGTTTTAGAAATGTTTTAGAAATAGTGATTTTAGTATCTTTATAAACGTTATTCGTCACAGGCTCATTTTGTAAAGTTAAATAATCACAAACATAGTTATAAAACCTTAAAAATCTCCGGGCGGCGTTTGTAAAACGTTAATAATCTCCGGCGCCTTTTTTCCCCTGTTCGGCGCCCATTAAACGATATTTATAATGGGAGTGAATGGGGTGCCCTTTTTGTCCACTTGTCTCATGCGCCCAAAATCTCCTGCTTCCGTGTACAGTTCCCTGGTGTTTAGTGGTCTTCCCTCCCCTATACAGTGCCCTGGTGTCAAGAGGCCCCACCTTCCTCTATACAGTTCCCAGGTGTATAGGGGAGGGGTGTCCCCTACCACCCCCATATGGCTTCCCTGGTGTTTTAGGGCTTTACCTCCAATACAGCTTCCCTGGATGTCTAGAGTGGGCCAGTGGGGAAACTACTTGAGGGCCAAATGTAATGGCTCTGAGGGCCAGCCATGTTTGCTTTAAATAGAGCAAAGACAGCACCTGGTGTTGAACAAAAGGAAAAAGGGTCACTCATGCTGCAATCTTGGGATCAAAATGACAGGATATCATGGAAATACTGACTAATAATGGTGGGCTTTTGGATGTGGAAAGTAGTATCATGCTATTTCTGAACCTGGAGAGACACTTTAGCTTAATCCGCCGTATCTCACAGTTAGCAGCGGCCAGTGCAGCAGCTGGCCAGGCATTAGTCACAAGTCATAACTGCCGAGATGGATTCTGGTATTTATTACGCACAGCTTATCACCTCATCGCAAGTGGCGACAAGATGGGATTTGGCTATTTATCCTGATAGCCATCATTATTTACAGCCCATTAGGAGAAAATGTATTCAGCCCATCAACACATTGCACGGCGCAGCGACGGGAAATTGGATGCTAATCTGGATTCCTCTTTATTTTTTTTGACGGTCTGATTATCGCGCTGATCAGCGCGTGGATGCAGAATTCTGGGCGGGTGCGGCAGAGCGACATTATGACTAACAATCTCAGAGGCTTCATACAGACATGTGCCGCTGTCATCAGAAACAGTCATTCATGATTCCTGGAGGAAGGGGGCAGATTCACTACAACTCTCCCCCCCCCCCCAAAGCTGGAGGCTTTAATAACATTGTTTAATAAAATGTTTGCAGCCCTCACATCATGGGTCATATCAGGACCTAGTGAGAAAGGTTACTGAAATAGCACTCGTAGCACTGCAGATTTATGGTTACTCGGAAGCCTATAGATACAGAAATTCTGGTGCCCTAAATTCCGTGTATGTGTGACCCCATCGTTGTTCAGTTGGGCACAGCGTGAGCTAAAAGATGGCTCACTTTGCTACCGCTGAAACTCCGGGCCGTTTAAAAAATGATTCCCCCTCCGAGTTGTAGCAACCTGGGCATACTCGTAATTCGGGGTCTGGCTATTGCTGGTACCCGACTTACAGGTATTTCTTGAGAAACTTACCTACACTGCTGCAGCCGTATCAACGTTACGGTCTATGGAGGCCCCCAAGTTAGATGGATCACGTGTTGAGATGACCTGATCTGCTAAATTCCACCCTCCGCTGAACCTGCAAATCCTGACATGAATGGGGGTGCACCCATCAAACCACACTGCAAGCGTGCTGGCTGGTCCCATTCTCTGGCCAGTCTGACCGTCACTTTACTGCAGTGCCGTAACAATCATCCCTGCAGTTCCTGCTCCTGCAGGGGGGCCAGATGGAGGTAGGGGCCCTGCCACTGGCTTAAAAACTATACATTAATTAACTGTTAACCACTAGCCTGCCTTGCCTGGTGCCCTCCTCCCCCCAACACCTAACCTTAAAGTGAACCTCCGGACTAAAAATCTACTCAGCAGAACTGAAAAGGCTTGGTGTTTCTTTAACAGTTTCACAGCATCAGAACTTTGTTTTTCTTATCAAAGCATCATTTTTAGCTGCATTTTTAGCTAAGCTCCACCCATCAAAGAAAACTGCCCGGGCGGTTTTTCCCTGATGCTGTGCAAAGCATGATGGGATTTCCTATGTTGTTGATCAGGTTGCCTAGCAACTGGGAGGGGTGATCAGCACACAGGACAGTTGGAACTGTGTCTCATGCTCCCTGTCACCTTCATTCAACCAAAAAGATGGCTGCCCTCATGAAATCAAACATTTGCCTGTTCTTTTAAAACAGGGTGGGTAAGAGATTATATTACCTATCTATTTTAATTAACATAACTAATGTAACTTAATGACAGTATGTTTGTTTAGGCTGGAGTTCCTCTTTAATATACCTTAGAAATAGCGGGCGCCCAAGTTTTCATCTGTAACTGATATTAATATGGTCGCTATGGCAGTGCCCAAACTTCTGCAGCACAGCTGGTGCCTAATTTTCCTGCTTCTGAAGTGGGCCCCAATCCAAACGTTTTGCAGGAGGGCCCAGAGATTTCTAGTTACACCTCTGCTTTACTGTATGTACAACTGTGATTAATAATGCCTTTACCTATTGTCATTGTACTATGTAACTGCGTTCCACCAATAAAAAAGCTTTGAAACTAAAAATAGGACCCTCCTGACTGAATTCTGGGTGTGGCCTGCAGTTTAGTTTTGAGATGATGGTTTGTGTGGCAATGCATTCATTTCATAAGTCCTCTGAATAAAGATAATTTTATTTGATTTGCAAGAGGTGCTTTAGAGTCTCTCTCGCCCCCTCAACTCCAACAGAGAGGTCAGCATTAGCCGACCATTAATTACCCTTTCCTGCACAGCAGAGAAGCCTCCATCTGCAATGAAAGGAGATTAGCTTGAATAGCGCAGCCCCTGCATGATAGCCATCCATGGTATTATTACAGGAAGGAAAATATTGCAATAAGCACATCTATCGAATTCCCGGCAGAAGCAGCTTCGTCCCCAGGCTCTGTGTGAATAATGACATTGTACATCCAGTCGCCACAGCAACAGGGCCTTCATCCAGTTTATTGTATTGGCTGGCTGCCTGCGTGGCTGGGGTCACATCGACAATGGTGGGGGCAGCTGTCTAATGTCTGCGTGACCTCTTTATCCAAGCGAGGTCAATTGATTGCTTTCCATCTCAACCTCTGGTATTCCAGTCTTCTCCAGCAGGGGTTCTCTGGCGTCACAATTCAGAATTGTGATCTTCATTTTGTCTCTCAGGACCAATTTGAAGGAAATGTTAGTGAAGGATAGACGAGGACTCACTGAAGTAAACCTTTTTTTTTTTTTTGGTGAGGTGGACATGTCTCTGAGAGGCCCAGGCCTCTGAGGAGAGTCGCTCACTACACAGCAACTCTCTGCCTTTACCCACTTCTTAGCCTGACCGAGTCACGTTTTGTCACTGAACATCTCAGAAATCATTTTTCGCAAGAGCAGAAAGCAATTAACGTAAAACACAAGCACCCTGGGTAACGTACTTAAAGAGGAATTGTAACCAAGAATTGAACTTCATTCCATTCAGTAGCTGATACCCTCTTTCCCACTATACCTTTTCTCATATAGACCATCAGAGGGTCTGTATGACTGATATTGTGGTGAAACCCCAGAGTGTGATGTCCTGACCATGGCCCTGACAGTTTGCTGTCAGTGAACGCTGTTGCTTTGTGGGAAATAATGCCTTTTTCCAACTGCCAAGCAAGCAATATCTACCTCTGTGCATAGAACTCTCCGTACAGAATGTGAATCAGGGAGAGGAGAGATTTTACAATTGGCAAAAAATTACTAAATACTCCATACATAAATATTGTAATCAATAAGCAATTTTACATGTGATGCTATTTACACTACAATTCCTCTTTAACATGGCCTTGAGGTGAAATATAGCATGATGAGATAACCATGCATGTATATATATATATATATATATATATATATATATCTCAAAAACGTGTTGTGGCACCACCGCATGAGTTGGATGCTGGGTGGTGCTGCTAGTAAATATATCCATAATTTATGGATGAACCCTCCCCTTCTAATGCCTAACACTAACCCCCACTTCACTTAAATAGAACCCGAGGTGGGTTTGAAAAATCCTTTGAGGACACAGAGGCACATTCTGTATACAACGAGCAGCCTCTGTGTCCTTACAGTGTGTATCCAGGCTCCCCCCGGGCTCTGCTGTCCCCCGTAAAAAAAAAGACAGGCTAGTGACACGCAGATTGTCGCTAGCCGGCCTTTTACCTAAGGCTGTCAGTCACCCCGCCTCCCCTATAGCGCAGCTCCCCGCCTGTGTCCCTTCTCTCCCCACCTCTGTAAGCTTCCTCCATTCAGCTTACCTTACCGTCTCCAGCGCAGGCGCAGTATCGGCTCTCCGCTCGGAGATAGGTGGAAATAGCCGATCACTGTCGGTGCGCTCTACTGCGCAGGTGCAAGTCTCCTGTGCCTGCATAGTAGAGCGTCCCAGGCAGAGATCGGCTATTTCCACCTAATTCTGAGCTGAGAACTGCAACAGCGCCCCCGCTGGAGCCAGAAAAGGTAAATATTGCACAGCCTGACAAATTGTCGGCTGTGCGTTCCGTGGGCTGCAGCGAGACCGCCGTGGGACACAGGAGGACGGGGGAAGCTTCAATAGGGTCCAGAGGCTTCCCCCTACTGAGGTGAGTACCCCCCAGGGGAACTTTTTTCGTTACAGAGTCTCTTTAACGCTTACTGTACTAGAAACAATATGAGAGTCATATATGTGCTACTAATGTATTATTTCTTAGCTGTGCTACACTTACAATTCATTATATCATAAGTTTATTTTCACTTAAGATTCCCTTTAATGTAATCAATAATAATGCTTGCTAATTTTAGATTTTCTTACTAGGTTTGCTTATAGTGCATACATGTATTATACTCAATGGGTTAACATTCACCCCTTTAAAGTTTCACATGATGGTTTCTCTCACTCTCTAATCCTAATCAATCTGCATTCCGCTTCTTCAAAGTGTATCTCCAGTCAGAGAAATACAATGGTATTGATTCCCGTGTGGCCAAGCTAACATTTAATAGCTTATTATTGGAACTGCCTCCATGATATCCTGAAATTATACTCATCTAGTTGCTGTGTGAGTATCTCTCTCCTACTCTCTAAGTAATAAGAGGAGCAGAGGCGCCAATAGAGTAAAATGATACCGAATTAAAACAAATTAAAATATGGGTGGCAGTGGTGGACTTGCCTACCCCCAATGAGAAGGACCACTTATATGGTTGACAGTGAAATTTAATCAATTTGATACTCCAAAACAATAATCAAGCAAATTGATTATTGTTTTGGAGTATCAAATTGATTAAATTTCACTGTCAACCATATAAGTGGTCCTTCTCATTGGGGGTAGGCAAGTCCACCACTGCCACCCATATTTTAATTTGTTTTAATTCGGTATCATTTTACTCTATTGGCGCCTCTGCTCCTCTTATTACGTTATATCCACCTGGTGGATGGGTGTGGTCACCCTCTTTTCTTCTACGCAGAGAGCGACTTTTAACCTGAGCGGGGACAGGTCTAATCTCCCCGTCTGCGATACAAGTGGTTGCCTAACCCGGCAACCTACAATTGTGAGTATAATTTACCGTTATTTCTCACTAGGTTCATACCAACAATAATACACTATCGGGGGCTCTCGATTTTTCCCTTTATTTTTTTCCCCTTCTCCTACTCTCTAAGGGCTGATTCGCACCAAGAGCGCTTCTCCGCTTGGGTAACGTGTTTGTATGGGCGTGTTTACACCAGAGCGATGTGATTTTTTCCCAAAGCGCAAACGTAAGTCGTGCAGCATTTCAGAGGCGATTATACCTGAATGTAAAGTATAGGAAAAGTGGAAAATCACTCTAAAAAGCACTGAACAGAGCGATTTTTCAGAGCTTTATTTTTTTGCCCAAAACTGTTCACTTCCAGATCAAAGTTTACAAGAACTAGAAAATCTCTACAACCAAAAGCTCCAAAATCCCTAGGCATAAATAGAAAATCAATAGTACATCACTAGGCATAAATAGAAAATCAATAGGACATTGCTAGGCACAAATAGGAAATCTCTAGGCACAAATAGGAAATCTCTAGGCACAAATAGGAAATCTCTAGGCACAAATAGGAAATCGCTAGGCACAAATAGGAAATCGCTAGGCACAAATAGGAAATCGCTAGGCACAAATAGGAAATTGCTAGGCACAAATAGGAAATCGTTAGGCACAAATAGGAAATCTCTAGACACAAATAGGAAATCGCTAGAAACAAATAGGAAATCTCTAGGCACAAATAGGAAATCGCTAGGCACAAATAGGAAATCGCTAGAAACAAATAGGAAATCTCTAGGCACAAATAGGAAATTGCTAGGCACAAATAGGAAATCCCTAGGCACAAATAGGAAATCTCTAGGCACAAATAGGAAATCGCTAGAAACAAATAGGAAATCTCTAGGCATAAATAGGAAATCGCTTGGCATAAATAAGAACTCTCTAGGCGCAAATGGGAAATCGCTAGAAACAAATAGGAAATCTCTAGGCACAAATAGGAAATCGCTAGGCACAAATAGGAAATCGCTAGGCACAAATAGGAAATCTCTAGGCACAAATAGGAAATCGCTAGGCATAAATAGAAAATTGCTAAGCACAAATAGGAAATTGATAGGCACAAATAGGAAATTGCTAGGCACAAATAGGAAATTGCGAGGCATAAATAGGAAATTGCTAGGCACAAATAGGAAATCTCTAGACACAAATAGGAAATCGCTAGAAACAAATAGGAAATCTCTAGGCATAAATAGGAATTCGCTAGGCACAAATAGGAAATCTCTAGGCACAAATAGGAAGTCTCTAGGCATAAATAGGAAATCGCTAGGCACAAATAGGAAATCTCTAGGCACAAATAGGAAATCGCTTGGCATAAATAAGAATTCTCTAGGCGCAAATGGGAAATCGCTAGAAACAAATAGGAAATCTCTAGGCACAAATAGGAAATTGCTAGGCACATGGCCAGAATCGTTACTGCAAATTGCTTCAAAAAACGCTAAGCGTTTGCGATTACACTTAGCTATTTTTGGTGTGCACTAGCCCTAACCTTATTCACTGTTTCTGTAGCTTAGGACTCAGAGCTGTGTGTTCGTAGACTCACCTAGGAGTATTGTCTATCGTCTAAACAATTATCCCTTACAAACAATTGATTTTTATTCTTTAGGAGCCTTTTTTGAATAAACAGTGCTATAAACTTTATATAGTATAAAGGGCAAAAGAGTGAACCTTACTCAGACATCATAACTCATTCCAGCTGAAATTGGAAAATAAATAGGGACAGAATGTACTGCAGATGCCTCCGGCATCCTCTGCAGTCAGGATTACACTGGCCTTCAAAATATATGAAAAAGACAACTGAAAGCGCCTGCTCTGTGCACATACTTTTTAGCAACATTTTCCCTAAGAGGAAGTCTAAAGCGAACAAAATGTTTCCAGTTAACTTACCTAGGGCTTCTTCTAGCCCTTTGTATTCAATCTGGTCCCTGTTGGTCATTGCGCTCCGATCCCTGCAGCAGCTGTGCTCCTCCGAAAGCTGCATGGGCTCCCCTGTCCTCCTCAATTGCGTTCCCATGGCTGCACCGGCTTGTGATGTGCTTGTGAAAGTCATAAAAATTGCAGCTGCACATGTGGCGAACACTCGGACCATGGTGTCCAGGGTTAAAACACCCATGACGCCGCCTGCTTCGATGCGCTTCATGGTGTGTTCCAGCCTTCAATACTTCCTCCTTCACATCAGAAAGAGGAAGTAGCTGGAGGGTAGCACACAGAGGTGGATTAACACCCCCGGCCGTGGTCCACTGTGCTTTAAATTCCTGTTCTGTTATGAAACATTTGGAACAGTGTTCGGAATCAGAACGTTCATCCCTTATTTGGTGTGTGTATATTACTTTTATGAATTTATTTATTGAGTTTTATCCCACTTTAACTTTACACCTAAATGGATACAATATTTTGATAACATTATACCTGGAGTTCCTCTTTAAGGTAACAACAGACAGTCAGTACTGGCTTGTTTAGCGGCTGCTGCTGATGCTGACTGTGTCTCTGGCTGTCCAGTGCTGAGTCCAGGTTGGAATATAATGCAGAGTCAGTGCTGACACTTTGCTGTGTACTGCTGGCTGGCGGCCCCACGGCCGGGATAATGCACGCAGCTAGATGACAGGTCCTCCTGGGTCTTTTTTGCATAATTCAAGTATACCTAATTATACATGTACTGCAGATGGACTTTTCTGCGTGCGGTGCCGCACTAATGCTACAAGGTCACAGCGCGGCGATGATTGGCTGTTCTGAAGTAAACCTGTCACATCGCAGACTCTGAACATAATATACCTGACGTAATGTTGAGGTCTTCATAGTGCCCTGTGCAAAATCCAAATGTGCTGCCCCTGTCTTAACTATTCCATATTGCCTTACAAATATGTTAAGAGGAATATAATTAGATATACAGCAACGCCCCTAGTATCCGACACCAGCAGGTATCGCCTGATGCCGGATACATGTGCTTGCCAGTTGCTTGAGCAGGTCACTATACAGTTGGTCCTTATGTTATGAGGTCACTGCATAATTGGGCCCTATTTTATGTGGTCACTGTACAGTGAGACCCTCGTATGAAGTTAGTGTACAGTTGCATACCTCCCAACTTTTTGAGATGAGAAAGAGGGACACTTAAGCCACGCCCCTGCCACACCCCTGATCACACCCCGTCACACCCCTAGTCACGCATGCCCTAAAGATTTCATAAGAAAATATGTTGTTTTTATAGTTCAAACCACTCTGGTCCTTTCTATGCTGGTTCATTTTCCTTCATACTAACATTTTAAAATTAGTACCGTATTTTTCGGAATATAAGACGCTCCGGCATATAAGACGCACCTAGATTTAGAGGGCAAAAACCAGGAAAAAAAAAATAAACTAAACCTAGGTGCGTCTATGGTGCAGGGGCTTCTTATGGACCTCTAACTCCCCCAAAACTGTCTTTATCTAAGCTACACTGCCCATCTATACTAACACCTGCTACACTACACTTCACTTCACCCCTGCTGCCCCCATCAACTACACATTACTTCACTAACCCCTACTACAACTACATTACACTACACTACAGTATACTACACTTCCCTCACTAACACCTGCAGCCAACCCAAACTACACTACACTTCATTAAGTAACCCCTTCAGCCAACTAAACAACACTACACTACACCCCTGCTGCATCTCACCTGATCCTGTCGCCGCGATCCTCCCCTCCTCCATCTGCCTGTCATCACCCGAGAGTCGCAGCAGCCGTCATCTGAGGGTCCCATTAGGTGTCATCAGAGGGTCCAGCAATCCCATCCAGTATCCCCGCTCTTTAAGTGTCCAGGTTGCCGGATCCTCTTCGCTGCAGTCATGCTTGTATGCAGCCTCGGGGTGATCACGCGGTGATTACGCGCTGCCGGGGCCGCCTTCCTCCATAGTTACAGCGTCCTCTTCTTAGATACAGTGCCCCGTTCTGCATGACGAGCGCCGCACGTGCGCCTGACGTCATGCGTGACCCGGCGCACATGCGTTGCTCGTCACACAGAAGGGGGCACTGTATCTAAGAAGAGGACGCCGTAACTATGGAGGAAGGCGGCCCCGGCAGCGCGTAATCACCGCGAGCCTGCATACAAGCATGACTGCAGTGAAGAGGAGCCGGCGACTTGGACACTTAAAGAGCGGGGATCAGTCGGGGATACTGGATGGGATTGCTGGACCCTCTGATGACGGCTGCTGCGACATTGGATGACGGCAGACAGACGAAGGAGGCTAGGATCGCGGCGGCAGGATCCGGTAAGTATGTTATGGGGCGAAAATACCGTACCTTTGGAATATAAGACGCACCCACTTTTTCCCCCCAGTTTTGGGGAAGAAAAAGTGCGTCTTATATTCCGAAAAATACGGTAATATATCAATTTAAAGAATGGGAATAAAGTTTAGAGTCAATTGAACACATTTTTTAGTAGAGAAATATCTATATTTACATAGAAAGAGGGACAAAGCCCTGAAAGAGGGACAAATGAGGAGGAAAGAGGGACAGAGGGACAGGGCTCCCAAAGAGGGACTGTCCCTCCAAAAGAGGGACAGTTGGGAGCTATGCAGTTGCACCCTATGTTATGAGGTCACTGTACAGTGAGACCCTCTTGTAAGGTCAGTGTACAATGTACAGCAGAGCACCATGTTATGTGGTCACTGTACAGTTGTGGCCTATGTTATTATATTGTCTGGTCAACCAACCGGAATGAGATCAGCCTTAATAGAAGCTAAAGTAAATAATACCTAAACCTGGGACTTGCATACAATACATATTACCACCATCAGGGCCGGATTTGTACTTTTTACCGCCCAAGGCCCACTATCACCAGCTGCCCCCAGACAACAGTATCCTAAACTCCCCCAAACCCCCCAGCCCCTCCCCCCCAACACGGCAGGGTTCAGATTGTAGGCTCCTCTGAGGACAATTAGTGAAGTGGCTGGGATAAAATTATAAGATCGTCTGAGGACAGTTAGTGACATGATGGCATCTATTAGATTGTAAGCTCCTTGGCAAATTCAGTAAGAGACAGGCAGCTCGGAAATCCCTGTAAGTGCCCTTTGCTGCCCCTTCGTCCCCTGATTGCCAGATCTGGCTGTTGGTAGCCACCCACCACTATGTGCAAACTCTGTGTAGCAGGACGAATGTTCAGCATGCTAACTGCTACTACCACCCTTCTGCCTACAGCCCGCCCCTTGCTTTCCTGGTGCCCTAGGCCATGGCCTGTGTGGTCTTGCCTGAAATCCGGCCATCACCACCTTGCAAATGCAGGTGGCATGCTGTATGTAAGTCTAGCCTCCCCATGAGACACTGGCACCATGAAATTACAAAATAAAAACATTGCTATGTTGTACAGTGCTCCAGTGTTGATCATCTCTTCCTTTGTTGTCCCTGTAAGCTAATTACAGCTCCAGAACTGCTGGAATGCAATAATATGTCCGCTTGTTAATTATACAGAGCCACAATAATCCAACCTGCATATAGACTGTTTTGGATTGGGGCAACAAGGGGTGATTTGCATATTCAGCAGTGATACATTGTGGGAGACATAATATGCTCACTCCAATCTGAAAAATCGCAAATACTTTTGTGTTGCATAGCAATTTAGTAGGAGGGCTTTTTGGTCCTTTTGTATCCCCTTACACACTCCTAGGAGTTCTTGTTCACCATGAGCTTGCTGGGTAACCTGTTTCTTTCTGATATAAAATGATTGTAGAGCGCTGGCCCTCTGCCTGCTATACGACTGTTGTACGGGAAAGAGCCACAGGTAGGGCAGCTGGAGCTCAGAGAGGACCTCTAGAAAATATGTAGATCAAGAGGCGCTCTTGTGATCAAAGGGAAAAGCTGAGAGGTGTAATTATTTCATTAGCATCAGACTTACAGAAAACGGATTTAATTACAGTGTGAGACCCAAGCGGGAGCACAAAGGAGATGGATGGTCACTTCACACCCCCTCCTGTCCTGTGCTTTATAGAGCCTGTGTTTCAGCAGCGGACCATATAGCCCATTCCTCACAAGAATGAAGACATTAATAATCAGCAGGTTACAGCCAGTTATTAATAAAACGCATCAACAGCAAAATATCAAAAGGAAATTTTACATGGCTAAAACAGCAAGCGAAGCAGAACCTAGGCAAATAAAAAAGTGGAACGCTGGGGCTAATTTATTAGCAGTGGATATAATGAGTGATCCAGGAAACCTGGACTGGATCATGTTCTTACAAAAATGGTTTGTGCGTCTTAAAGAGACTCCGTAACAAAAATTGCGTCCTGTTTTTTATAATCCTACAAGTTCTAAAAGCTATTCTAATGTGTTCTGGCTAACTGCAGCACGTTCTACTATAACCATCTCTGTAATAAATCAACTTATCTCTCTCTTGTCAGACTTGTCAGCCTGTGTCTGGAAGGCTGCCAAGTTCTTCAGTGTTGTGGTTCTGTGATGCATCTCCCCCTCCAGGCCCCTTTCTGCACACTGCCTGTGTGTTAATTAGATTAGGGCAGCTTCTCTCTGCTCTATTATCTTTTACAAGCTGGATAAATCCTCCTCTGAGCTGGCTGGGCTTTCACATACTGATGAATTACATACAGGCAGAGCTGTCTGCACTCTGCAGTAAGAAACAGCCTGACACTTCAGTGGAAGATAGCTGCAGGGGGAAAGAAACACACAAATGATCTTTTGAGATTCAAAAGGAATGCTGTATACAGCCTGCTTGTGTATGGATGTATTTTCTATGTGTGGACATACTGTACATCAACCTACTTCCTGTTTTGGTGGCCATTTTGTTTGTTTATTAACAAACTTTTTAAAACTGTTATTAACCACTTTTAATGTGGCGGGGAGCGGCGAAATTGTGACAGAGTGTAATAGGAGATGTCCCCTAACACACTGGTACGTTTACTTTTGTGCGATTTTAACAATACAGATTCTCTTTTAAGTTCTTATAAAGCAGAGCTGAAGCGAAAAAAAAAGTATGATATAATAAACTGTATGTATAGTACGGATAATTAATAGAATATTAGTAGCAAGAAACCAGTCTCATATTTTTATTTTTAGTTATAGAGCTTTTTTTTTTATTATTTGAACTTTGCATCATACTGTCACAGTTGCGGTTTTAAAACCACAACCTGTCATTGAAGCTATAAAACAAAGCAGAAATAATGACCCTTTGAACTTTCTTGCAGTAAAACCTTATCTCAAGCTGTGTCTCCCTGTTTCTTGCCTGTTTAAAGGGAAGGTCCGAGGTGATGTCTTAACTCGGGCTTCCTCCAGCCCCTTGCAGCCGTCCTGTGCCCTTGCCACAGATCCGCTCCCCGCCGTTGGCCCGGGGTCCCCTCCAGTACAAGATGCCTACTGTCATCGGGACTGTACTGCGCAGGCGCAGTAGTTCTGCCCCTGCGCAGTACAGTCCGGATGATGTCAGTGGGACTTTGTGAGCCGCATGGTAAAGCACAGTAGATGCTGACCTGGCGAGGTCGGCATCTGCACCAGAGGAGACCGGGAGCCACTGCGGCGAGGGCACCGGACGGCTGCCAGGGGCTGGAGGGAGCCAGAGATAAGTAGATTTTTTATTTTTAATCACCTCAGCCCTTCCCTTTAAGTGCTTCAGAAAGCAGAACTGTATTGGACCCAAGTTGGGTCGATTAGCGCAAAGATGCTCTTCCTGTTCTGGAAAACAATATGAGACTGTTTTCTTTGCTACTAATGCTCTATTTCTTAGCTTTACTACACATACAATTTGTTACTCCATAAGTTTATTTTTGCTTCAGGTTTGCTTTAAGTTTTTAACTCTTACCCGGGACATATCAGACCATAGTGATGGTAAGGGGTGGGGTGGGGGGGGGACTATAATATAAAATAAATAACAGCTGACTGATTGTAGCTGTGCACAGCTTTCCAGAGATCGGGGGACAGGAGGAAGCAGGACATTTGGGCGCCGGAGGTGCTGCAAAAGTTTGGGAGCCGTCCTAGGGATGGTCGGAATTGCCAATTTCCTTCACCTATGGAGGCTTTTCCGATGCAGAAATGGAATCCGAACGAGCATCCCTAGCTGCCATAGACACCCATGATTATATCAGCTAATGTGGCAAATTTGGACGCTGTGCAAATCATTGATCATCTCCACCCATTCACTGTATGTAGCAGTGTTTATGTACTGCACTGCCGTGTTTTCCTGGCGTGAGAGTTTCAGTCTCTTGCGTTCAGAGTTTCTATTGGACAGAGAAGCACAAAAAAATGAAAAAAAAATTGCCTGCAAGTTGCTTTCCATATTTTTGTACAATTATTATGCTGTAGGCGTTGTGTCTCTAAATGTGTGCCTGGGCTTTCAGGGAATGATTTCCCAGTTAGCTGAGTGTCCTGAAGTGATGGATTATGGGAATATTTATGTAGACAGTACGACACATGGCTTCTATGTTATTTTTCACATTTGTTTTGCCATTGATCTGGAGCAGACTTTGATTAGGCAAAGTTACCAAGAATAAAACCAACATCCTCTATTTTTGACTTTGCTAATTTCCACTTTAGCCGGATCTGGATTTGGCATACTGACTTTCGCTTTAGAAGAGATGCATTATAAGAATAACATCTTGCTCATATGAAGCTGAATGCTTTCAGATGCCTTCTGTATTAGGAAGACAGAATTGCAATTGGTATAGTTTTGTTTCAGTAGATGGGCATTTTATTTCTCACACCTCTGCCTTACAAATTCTATAAAACAGATGTATGCCTGGATTTTGAGTGATATGAAATAATGATGACGCATTATTGTAGTAGCAATGTAGACCACATACAGCACAGTCCCTGGTATCCAGCACCGGCGGGGATCATCTGATGCCAGATACTTGTGCTTGACGGTTGCTTGAGCAACTGGCTGAAAGATCACAAACCTCCCCACCCTCCGCATCGGGTCAGGTGACACGCTGGTTTCTGTTCACAGACAGCGGAAAGCCACTAGGAGCTGTAGGGGGGCTACAAGACGTTGCTGGAGGCTCGGGAAGTATTTTAATGCCTCCAAACCTGCCCAAATCCTCCCCAAAAAACAGTCCCCGTTATCCATCAGGCATGCCGGTTAGTTGAGACTTCCGTTTGCCTGAATTCCGTATAGCAGGCACTTTGCTGTATGTATGACACCCATATTACCGCTTATACTTGTTTTGCTAGTGGTGTCGTGCAGCACGCTTTGATTAAGGGCTCTTGTACGCTTACCCCAATGCATCGTGTTACCCTTTTCTACCGCAGCTCATTGCAATGGGCATTACAGTCAATGGAACATGACACACTGCCTGCGGTACGATGCGACGGAAGTGCTCAGGGTCACACAGGAGCTGAAGTGCGTTATTGTGCAACTTCGGCGGCAATCCCGAAGTGCACTAAAAGTGTTATTCTTCTTGGGTCACAACACGACTATAACACGGATTGCAAGTTTTTGGCTCCGGTGTTGTATGATTGTTCCAAATCACACTGCACCAACTGTAAAAGGGCCCTGAAGATGAACTACAGTGAAAATAACATAATGAATAACATTAGTCAATAACATTATTTTTTTTTTCTTCAATATTTAGTTATAGATTATTTCGGCAGTGTTTGCCCATTGTAAAATCTTTCCTCTCTCTGATTTACTTTCTGAAATTTATCACAGAGGGTGACATCTCTAGTACTGGCAGGTGATCTCTGCGGAATGTGCATTTACTGAGCGTTCTAAAGCAAATAGAAAAGATCTCTGGTATCCCAGAATGCTTTGGGGGAGGATCTTGCATAATAAACAGCCTAGGCTAGGGCGAGGCTACAGGAAGCTTTTGCGTTTCCTCTTCCTCCATTCATTTGTGCGGCCTATGCTGCCCTCCTGGGGCTCATTAAAGAGACTCTGTAACAAAATTTTGAGCCTTCTTTCTTCTATCCTATAAGTTCCTATGCCTGTTCTAATGTGGTCTGTCTTACTGCAGCCTTTTCTAGTTGCACTGTCTCTGTAATAAATCTTATCATCTTTCCTCTGTCGGCTCTGTCGGGCTCAGGCTGTAATGTGTTGAATGTGCAGCACTGCTTGTCATTGGCAGAAGCTATACACACCCTCTCCAAGCTCTGCATGAGTCACACAGTGAGCTGTTCTCAGCCTATCATACTCTGGTTAGAAGCCATGTCTTTTGTTTGTAAACACTGTCTAAAACTGGCAATTACAAGCCAGGATTGCAGCAGGGAGTGGCAGAAACAGCACAGAGGGGCCCAGGAGAACATAATGAAGAGAATGGTAAGCTTTTTATTGTAAGAATTTTAGAGTACAGATTCTCTTTAAGGCATGACATGCATCAAGAGCCAAAGGATGATGTCAGCATAGAGCGTGCAGATGCCTGGTGAAAGAGGAGACTGAATATAGCATGGACTAGGTAAGTATAACAGCGCTCCCTGCACAAGGGGGAAAGTGGGCCCCTATAGACCCGCTCGCGCCATCTCGGGGGTTGCAGGGGCTATAGTTTCACCACTGAATGGAGCAATATTTCAGCCTAGGAAACATTCCTGTTTCCCCTGTACTGGACTATGGTAACTACGACCTTAGAATAGTAATAATAATAGTATTATCAGGAATAAACAGAGCGAAATGATCAGAGAAAAGACAGAAATAAAGAAGAAGGAAAGGAGGAAAGAGCATGGAGACTGGTGAGGGACGTGCGTCCCTCGGGGGCAACTAACACTTGCTTTGCCTTGTGTGGCCTTTTCGTTAATGTTTGACAGTCGGCAGGAAATGTTCTGCTCAGTAAGAATGGATTGGAAGTGACTGTATGACCACAGGGCCCAAATAGATGAGATCTGCCCACAGAATGGCCTGTATTATCCATAATATTAGCACTGACAGATACTTTAACTGACAAATTTACATGCAAAACAAGTGGAGAAAAAGGAGACTTCGCTCTGTGGCCAACACAGTATTGTAAAGCCCCATACACATGCTAGATCAAAGGACTCATGAGGTGACCCCCAAAAAATGTAGTACATGGGCAGGTTTGCGCATGCACAGAAGATGCCGACCCATCCGGGGTTTGCCGATCCTTCAGAGGCTGCCGGCGGGATCCAGGAGAAGACCAGATCTGCGGCAAGAGACCCAAATGACTTCTAGAGGCTGGAAGAAGTCCCAGGTAAGTAAAACTACATTTTTTTGTTCACCTCGTGAGACCTTTAAAGACAGCAGTTGAGGTGGCCGATAATGCGTACTTATGTTCTGGCCTATTATGATTTAGCCATAGGGAGAAGCTGTCTCTCCCTGTCCTAGGAAGGTTATCACGGGGAATATATGAAATATAGGCCCCTACTGATTACCTAATTTCCTCCTTTGGACGCGTAATTCGGAGTCCAGCTATTGCCGGCATCCGAATTACAGTAATTTTAATGGAATCCAGACTAGGTTGCTGTAGACGTAATTAACATTATGTTTAGCTCCCAACTGTCCCTCTTTTGGAGGGACAGTCCCTCTTTGAGAGCCCTGTCCTGACTTTCCTCCTCATTTGTCCCTCTTTAAGGACTTTGTCCCTCTTTCTATGTAAATATATATATTTCTCTACTGAAAAATGTGGATTGACTCTAAACTTTATTCCCATCCTTTAAATTGATATATTACTAATTTTAAAGTGTTAATGTGAAGGAAAATGAACCAGGATACAAAGGACCAGTGTGGTTTGAATGATAAAACATATTTTTCTTATGAAATCTTTGTGGTATGTGTGACGGGAGCGTGATCAGGGGTGTGGCAGGGGTGTGGCTTAAGTGTCCCTCTTTCTCATCTCCCTCTTTCTCACCTCAAAAAGTTGGGGGGTATGATTATGGTCTATGGTGATGCCCAAATCAGGCGTGTCCCAAGGATGACCGTACTCAGCCAATAACAACCACCTCAGCCGATAATCCAGCGCGTGTACAGTCGCCCCTGACCACCACCCTGCAAGGGAAATGCCAGGCAGATCAGTTTGCTCAAGCAACAGCCGATACCTTTGTTGGCGTCTCTCACCCCGCTCACCGTGTGATGTCATATCAGCGCCGCTCCGTCAGGCCTCCACTCCCCGCATAGCAACAGAACTCGTCGTCAGCAGCTGTACACCCTTGGCTGAGGGATGGGGACCCGATTCCCATCAGGCGACATCAATCAATAAGTATGTACAGGCCATAAGACACACAGGGCAATCTGTAGAAGCAATTGATTGTTGTTATGTATTAGATTAGAAGATCCAATCAACTGAGGTCAAATGAAGCGTAATGACAATTTAATCTTCAAATGACTGATTTGAAGTATTGTAACAATCTTTTTGTTGATCGGTCCTGACAGAATGACTGGGTGAGACTGATGGAGTGTACAGATACTTATTATTCAGTATGTAGCAATCTATTTTTTTTTATTTTTTTTTAACTATAGATTTGTATTGTTTTAAGGAAAACAAACAGTTTTATTAATAGGATCATCTGAGATTGGTTGTGTATTGTGTATGGCCACCATAACAGGCATTTGATCAGTAAATACAGGTAGGGCGGATGGAAGAGGAGGATGATGGGAGAAGAGGATGACGGCAATGTCGTCAGTAATGAGCGGTCAGGACAGAGAGTGGGATGGGTCAGTGATGCTGAAGAGTTAGAACTCGAGGGCCTGTAGAAACCGCTTGTTTTTTTCCCTAAAGGTCACATTCTACCAATAAATCTAGAATTAATGGAAACTGTCAGTTCTTGAACATGCATAATATTGTTCCCGCAGGAAAACCTGATTAAAAGATGGATGGGAGGGTGAGGGGCTCCTTATGTTACCAGAATACCGTGACTTATGAGGGCACTGCATTGCCGTATATAACAGCAGATGTTCTGCCCATTTTCTCTTGGCTTTGCATTATGCACAGTAAACCTTGGAGAATGACAGGGCTACAGTCCTGCGGGATTACCAGATCCAGAAGGACAGACAGGTACTGGTCAGCCAGCTGACCATTGTGGAAGTAGACCGAGATGCGAAGACAGAAGTGATGATTGATGTAGTGTCAAAGTCCTGACTTGAGCCCCATCGAGATGTTGTGGCAGGGTTTGACTTGGGCAGTTCAGAGTTAAAAAGCCTATTAAAGAGAACCCGAGGTGGGTTTGAAGAATTTTATCTGCATACAGAGGCTGAATCTGCCTATACAGCCCAGCCTCTGTTGCTATCCCAAACCCCCCTAAGGTCCCCCTGCACTCTGCAATCCCTCATAAATCACAGCCATGCTGCTGACAAACAGCTTGTCAGAGCTGGCTGTGTTTATCTCTATAGTGTCAGTCTGCTGCTCTCCCCGCCTCCTGCAGAACTCCAGTCCCCGCCTGCATCCCTTCCCTCCCTGCTGATTGGAGGGAAGGGACAGGGGCAGGGACCGGAGCTATGCAGGAGGCGGAGGAGCAGCTGAGACTGACACTACAGATGTAAACACAGCCTCACAGCACGGCTGTGATTTATGAGGGATTGCAGAGTGAAGGGGGACCTTAGTGGGGTTTGGGATAGCAACAGAGGCTGGGCTGTATAGGCAGATCCAGCCTCTGTATGCAGATAACATTCTTCAAACCCACCTCGGGTTCTCTTTAATGTTGAGCTAAAGCAACTCTGCAGAGAAATGTAACTCAAAATTGCTAAAGACCAATCTCTGGTTACTACAACTGTAACCCTTTCATTGCGGTTGTTGCTGCTGAGCACAAATGAGCATTATGTTTAAGGGATAACTACTTTTTCTAATGGGTGATATGAGTGCTTTAACCTTTTTTCATTTGATAAATCTGATTACTAAGGGCTGGTTTACATGGTTGCTTGCTGGGCAGTAAATGAAGGGCGCGGCGCTGGTCGTTTATGCGCCGCCCATTCAACTAAATGGGTTGGTACTGTTGTTTGGGCAAATGCTGCGTTTTGATCCCTATTTTTCCTGTTGTCTGAGCCAGCGAGCTGCACATCCACAATGTGTGAGCACGAACGCTAGTGCACACAGCTGCGCATGCATACTGCCACGCACAGCACACCCGTCCCCCTGCGCCTGTCCTGCTCCGCTGTCTGAAGTCCGCCCACATGCCGCGTATGAGCGCCGGCCATAACGCACGGACACAGGAATAGAGGAGGACGCAGTGACTGAAGGTTCATTATATGGGATACATTATACTAAATAATCTGGAGATCAGAGATAATGAAGTATTATGAATAAGCAAAAATAGACATTTTACTCTTTTTCTTATTAGGACACACAGACACACACACGCACACACACACACACATGCATGCACACGCACGCACAAACACACACACAGGCGCACACACACAAACACACACACACAGGCACACATACACAGGCGCACACACACACGCACGCACACAAACACACACACAGGCACACATACACAGGCGCACACACGCACGCACAAACACACAGGCGCACACACACATGCACGCACACAAACACACACACACAGGCACACATACACAGGCGCACACACATGCACGCACGCACACAAACACACACACACACACACTTATGAATATATTGACTACATGTCAGGTCAGGATGAATTCCAGCAATACACCAGATAAGAACATCATTACCAGTAGATTAATAGCCCTGGTAATGGGTCATTAATGCTGTACTTGTAAAATGAATTAGAGTCTAATCGTGTGTCTGGTTTAATGTGTACATGTTGTGGTGTATAAATTAATTCACTGTTAATTACTTATTACTTAAACTGTTTTTAATTATTTAGGTAGGTTAAAGTGGCTTCAGAAAAAAAGGAAAGCTACGTGTTGAATATTTGATAATGTAAGGAGCCAATTCCTCCAACTGCACAGAGTATATCAGGAGTGGAGGGTTAGATAGTGGAAGGAGCGGAGTCCTCCAGCAGCACAGAGTATATCAGGAGTGGAGGGTTAGATAGTGGAAGGAGCAGAGTCCTCCAGCAGCACAGAGTATATCAGGAGTGGAGGGAGGGTTAGATAGTGGAAGGAGCAGAGTCCTCCAGCAGCACAGAGTATATCAGGAGTGGAGGGTTAGATAGTGGATGGAGCAGAGTCCTCCAGCAGCACAGAGTATATCAGTAATGGAGGGTTAGATAGTGGAAGGAGCCAATTCCTCCAACTGCACAGAGTATATCAGGAGTGGAGGGTTCGATAGTGGAAGGAGCAGAGTCCTCCAGCAGCACAGAGTATATCAGGAGTGAAGGGTTAGACAGTGGAAGGAGCACAATCCTCCAGCAGCACAGAGTATATCAGGAGTGGAGGGTTAGATAGTGGAAGGAGCAGAGTCCTCCAGCAGCACAGAGTATATCAGGAGTGGAGGGTTAGATAGTGAATGGAGCAGAGTCCTCCAGCAGCACAGAGTATATCAGGAGTGGAGGGTTAGATAGTGGAAGGAGCAGAGTCCTCCAGCAGCACAGAGTATATCAGGAGGGGAGGGTTAGATAGTGGAAGGAGCAGAGTCCTCCAGCAGCACAGAGTATATCAGGAGTGGAGGGTTAGATAGTGGGAGGAGCAGAGTCCTCCAGAAGCACAGAGTATATCAGGAGTGGAGGGTTAGATAGTGGAAGGAGCAGAGTCCTCCAGCAGCACAGAGTATATCAGGAGAGGCGGGTTAGATAGTGGAAGGAGCAGAGTCCTCCAGCAGCACAGAGTATATCAGGAGTGGAGGGAGGGTTAGATAGTGGAAGGAGCGGAGTCCTCCAGCAGCACAGAGTATATCAGGATAGGAGGGTTAGATAGTAGAATGAGCAGAGTCCTCCAGCAGCACAGAGTATATCAGGAGTGGAGGGTTAGACAGTGGAAGGAGCACAATCCTCCAGCAGCACAGAGTATATCAGGAGAGGAGGGTTAGATAGAGGAAGGAGCAGAGTGCTCCAGCAGCACAGAGTATATCAGGAGTGAAGGGTTAGACAGTGGAAGGAGCACAATCCTCCAGCAGCACAGAGTGTATCAGGAGTGGAGGGTTAGATAGTGGAAGAAGCAGGAGTCCTCCAGCAGCACAGAGTATATCAGGAGAGGAGGGTTAGATAGTGGAAGGAGCAGAGTCCTCCAGCAGCACAGAGTATATCAGGAGAGGAGGGTTAGATAGTGGAAGGAGCAGGAGTCCTCCAGCAGCACAGAGTATATCAGGAGTGGAGGGTTAGATAGTAGAAGGAGCAGAGTCCTCCAGCAGCACAGAGTATATCAGGAGTGGAGGGTTAGATAGTGGAAGGAGCAGAGTCCTCCAGCAGCACAGAGTATATCAGGAGGGGAGGGTTAGATAGTGGAAGGAGCAGAGTCCTCCAGCAGCACAGAGTATATCAGGAGTGGAGGGTTAGATAGTGGGAGGAGCAGAGTCCTCCAGAAGCACAGAGTATATCAGGAGTGGAGGGTTAGATACTGGAAGGAGCAGAGTCCTCCAGCAGCACAGAGTATATCAGGAGTGGAGGGTTAGATAGTGGAAGGAGCAGAGTCCTCCAGCAGCACAGAGTATATCAGGAGTGGAGGGTTAGATAGTGGAAGGAGCAGAGTCCTCCAGCAGCACAGAGTATATCAGGAGAGGAGGGTTAGATAGAGGAAGGAGCAGAGTCCTCCAGCAGCACAGAGTATATCAGGAGTGGAGGGTTAGATAGTGGAAGGAGCAGAGTCCTCCAGCAGCACAGAGTATATCAGGATTGGAGAGTTAGATAGTGGAAGGAGCAGAGTCCTCCAGCAGCACAGAGTATATCAGGAGTGGAGGGTTAGATAGTGGGAGGAGCAGAGTCCTCCAGCAGCACAGAGTATATCAGGAGTGGAGGGTTAGATAGTGGGAGGAGCAGAGTCCTCCAGCAGCACAGAGTATATCAGGAGAGGAGGGTTAGATAGAGGAAGGAGCAGAGTCCTCCAGCAGCACAGAGTATATCAGGAGTGGAGGGTTAGATAGTGGAAGGAGCAGAGTCCTCCAGCAGCACAGAGTATATCAGGAGTGGAGGGTTAGATAGTGGAAGGAGCAGAGTCCTCCAGCAGCACAGAGTATATCAGGAGTGGAAGGAACAGAATCCTCCAGCAGCACAGGGTATATCAGGAGAGGCGGGTTAGATAGTGGAAGGAGCAGAGTCCTCCAGCAGCACAGAGTATATCAGGAGTGGAGGGTTAGATAGTGAATGGAGCAGAGTCCTCCAGCAGCACAGAGTATATCAGGAGTGGAGGGTTAGATAGTGGAAGGAGCAGAGTCCTCCAGCAGCACAGAGTATATCAGGAGTGGAGGGTTAGATAGTGGAAGGAGCAGAGTCCTCCAGCAGCACAATGTGCATCAGGAGTGGAGGGTTAGATAGTGGAAGGAGCGGAGTCCTCCAGCAGCACAGAGTATATCAGGAGTGGAGGGTTAGATAGTGGAAGGAGCAGAGTCCTCCAGCAGCACAGAGTATATCAGGAGTGGAGGGTTCGATAGTGGAAGGAGCAGAGTCCTCCAGCAGCACAGAGTATATCAGGAGTGGAGGGTTAGATAGTGGAAGGAGCGGAGTCCTCCAGCAGCACAGAGTATATCAGGATTGGAGGGTTAGATAGTAGAATGAGCAGAGTCCTCCAGCAGCACAGAGTATATCAGGATTGGAGGGTTAGATAGTA
This sequence comes from Hyperolius riggenbachi, assembly GCF_040937935.1. Taxonomy (NCBI): domain Eukaryota; kingdom Metazoa; phylum Chordata; class Amphibia; order Anura; family Hyperoliidae; genus Hyperolius; species Hyperolius riggenbachi. Next base: position 436,151,064 of record NC_090648.1, read on the forward strand.
GAATGAGCAGAGACTTCCAGCATTATGGAATATACCAGGAGAGAGTCCTCTGGCAGCAAATATTATTTCAGGAGAGGAGAGTAAGGTAGTGGAGGGAGAGTCCTCCAGCAGTACAGAGTAAATCAGGAGAAACCAGTTAGATAATGGAAGTAGCAGAGTTCTCTAGCTGCATAGAATACATACAGAGAAGGGTGTAATATATCCGAAGACCAGGGTCCTTCAGTAACATAGACAGTATCAGGAGAGGGAGAGGAGAGTTAGAAGAAGGAAAATAGTCTTCCAGCAGCACAGAGTATATCAGGAGCATAGAGTTTGATTGAGGAATGAGAGTCCTCCAATAGCACATAGCATATCAGAAGAAGAGAGTTAGATAGCGGAAGAAGTAGAGTCCTCCAGCTGCACAGAATATATCAGGAGAGGACAGTTAGATACTGGAGGGATCCTCCAGCAGCACAGAGTATTTAAAGACAAGGAAGTTGGACAGCAGAAATAGCAGAGTCCCCCAGCAGCAAAGATTATATCAGGAGAGGAGAGTAAGGGTCTGTTCTCACTCGGGCGATTAGCGGGTGATTCCCGCTAATCGCCGAAGCGCTGATACTTTTTAAAGTGCTAGCAAGATACAAACTATATGGCAGCACTGCAGCAATTGCCGCTGGTCGCAGGCAACTTACGATTAGCGGCAATCGCAAAACGCGTTGCATGTAGCATTTTCCCACAGTTCTGGAGCGGTCGCGATACAGTGCTTAAAGTACTGATCACAAGAGTGTACAGTGATTTTACCGTGCTAATCGCGGTAAAATCACCAGAGCAAAATGCTAGCACTAAGCGCTAGCATTTTGCATTTACAAGCTCATAGGTAATGGAGGAGGGGAGAGTCCTCCAGCAGCAGAGTGTATATCAGGAGAAGACAGATAATGGAAGGAGCAGAGTCCTTTAGCAGCATAGAATACATCCATAGCAGGGTATAATATATCAGAAGGCAAGGGTCCTCCAGTAACTTAGACAGTATCAGGAGAGGAGAATTAGAGGAAGAAAAAGAGTCCTCCAACACCACAGAGTATATCAGGAAAGGAGAGTTTGATAGTGAAAGAAATAGGGGTTGATTCACAAAGGTTACTTATTTTTCACCTTAACTGTAAGGAGTGCTAATGCATGAGATAAACAAATAAGGAGAGATAATTCATGAGATAAATAGATAAGGAGAGCTAAAGCTAAACCATGAGTTATGTCAAATAAGGAGAGCTAAATCATGCGTTATGTCAAATAAGGAGAGCTATACCATGAGTTATCTCAAATAAGGAGAGCTAAATCATGAGTTATATCAAATAAGGAGAGCTAAATCATGAGTTATATCAAATAAGGAGAGCTATACCATGAGTTATGTCAAATAAGGAGAGCTATACCATGCGTTATGTCAAATAAGGAGAGCTATACCACGAGTTATGTAAAATAAGGAGAGCTAAATCATGAGTTATGCTAAATAAGGAGAGCTATACCATGAGTTATGTCAAATAAGGAGAGCTATACCATGAGTTATGTCAAATAAGGAGAGCTAAATCATGAGTTATGTCAAATAAAGAGAGCTAAACCACTAGTTGCGTCAAAGAGAGCTAAACCATGAGTTAAGTTAGATAGGGAGAGCTCAGCTAAACCATGAGTTAAGTTAGATAAGGAGAGGTAAATCATGAGTTGTCATTTAAGGAGAGGTAAATTGTGAGCAGTGGTATAGCAATTGGGGTTGTAGAGGTAGCGACCACATCGGGGCCCTTGGGCCAAACAGGCCCCATGGGGCCCTTCTTCAACCAAAGTATTAGCTGTTTATTGGTCCTGTGGTGGTAATAATCACTTCTATAATAGTAATACTAATTAACAAACTGTTCCCCATGCCCTTCTTGAACCTCTAATACTGTGGAGGACTTTGGCTGGTTTTGTTGCACCATATCAAGTGTTACCTATAGAGTGCTTGGGGGGGGGGGGGGGGGGGGAGGCAATGTAAAGCTCGCACCGGGGCCCATAGCTCTATAGCTACGCCCCTGATTGTGAATTAATAAATAAGGCAAGATAATTTAACAGAAGACCTTTGTGAATCAGGCCCATAGAGTGGTGTTATTGGGTGTGGAATTGTGGGAAGACTAATATTGTAAGTGGTATTTATAGGAATATTCTGTGTTTTCAGGAATGAGACAGTTTTGCACCAGTTCTGCTGCCCTGTTGCTGATGCGGAACAGAAGCCATCCCCACCCAGGTAAGACCTCCAGCTTGACTGAAATGCAATGTACAGAAATGCTTAACCTTGCTGTGTTTAATTTCCTGGGATGAGTAAAAACAGCTCTAGGACCTCATATGTTACTTTTCTAATAGTATGAGACTCAAAAGTGTGTTCCTCAATAGAGGTTTACTGTAGAAAGATCTCTCCAAGCCAAGCAGGGCAAAAGTATCATGTGAGTTTCCATCTAAATGGGCGACCTTAAAGGACAACTGTAACAAAATGGATAAAGGGGCTGCCATATTTATATCCTTTTAAACCAGCGGTCTCAAACTCGCGGCCCGCGGGCCATTTGCGGCCCTCGATACAATATTTTGTGGCCCGCGCTGGCAAAAGCTTCCTTATAGTTCGCTTCAGTGCTCCCAAGTAATCCGTCGCATCCCCGCCGCTAAACGAGGGCTGCAGAACCCCCAAATCGCCCGGGGGGAGAATCCGCCGGCATTTCCTGGAAGGGGCAGAGGTTTCAGCTTCAGCTCTGCCCCTCCTGACGTCAATCGCGGCGCATCGCCGCCTCTGCCCGCCCATCTCACTCTACCTTCACAGAGAGGGGCGGGGAGAGGCAGCGATGCGCCGCGATTGACGTCAGGAGGGGCAGAGCTGAAGATGAAAGCTCTGCCCCTTCCAGGAAATGCAGTCGGATTGCCCCTGGGAGATTTGGGGGCTCTGCAGCCCTCGTTTTGCGGCGGGGACACGGCGGATTACTTGTAATGAAAGCACTGAAGCGAACTATAAGGTAAAATAGGCAAAATAATTTGATTTTGAAATAAAAATCAATGCAGCGGGTGCTGCTGATTGACTTTTTTTTTGTGAAATCCCTTATGCGGTTCAGCCTCATCCTGACTTTGCCTCCTGCGGGCCCCAGGTAAATTGAGTTTGAGACCCGTTTTAAACAATACCTGTTGCCTGGCAGCCCTGTTGATCTATTTGACTGCAGTAGTGTCTGAATCACACCAGAAGCAAGCATGCGGCTAACCTCGTCATATCTGACAGTAATGTCAGAAACACCTGATCTGCTGCATGCTTGTTCGGGGTCTATAGCTATAAGGATTAGAGGCAGAGGATCAACAGGATAGCCAGGCAACTGGTATTGTTTAAAAGGAAATAAATATGGCAGCCTCCATATCCCTCTTGTTACAGTTGTCCTTTAATGGCTCTTGGTGGGAGCTTTGGGTTGCTGTTGCTTTTGTAGCCATAAAGGAACCACCAAGCTTTTCCTTTATCTTATGTGCATAATGCAAAGACATTCCATAGCAATTCCGTTTTTTCAGCTTTAGTAAGCCCTGGATGGAACTGAGCATTATGTCATTTTGTTTCACAAGTGTCTAGTACATTTTTTTGCTTCACTCTGAAATTGTCTTATAATAACCCGAAGCAAAAGAGCGGGGGAGACATAAAAGAATGAAGTGGCGGAGGAGGAATGGAGAGAGCTGAGGTGGAAGGATTTGAAGGAGATGTGGAGAAACTGCAGAGGTTGGAAGAGATGTAGGAGAGATCAAGAACGTGCAGGAGATATAGGCGAGATGAAGAGCATGCAGGAGATATAGGAGAGATGAGGGGCATGCAGGAGATATAGGAGAGATGAGGGGCATGCAGTAGATATAGGAGAGATGAGGGGCATGCAGGAGATATAGGAGAGATGAAGAGCATGAAGGAGATATAGGCGAGATGAAGAGCATGCAGGAGATATAGGAGAGATGAGGAGCATGCAGGAGATATAGGAGAGATGAGGGGCATGCAGGAGATATAGGCGAGATGAAGGGCGTGCAGGAGATATAGGAGAGATGAGGGGCTTGCAGGAGATATAGAAGAGATGAAGGGCATGCAGGAGATATAGAAGAGATGAAGAGCATGCAGGAGATATAGGAGAGATGAGGGGCATGCAGGAGATATAGGCGAGATGAAGAGCATGCAGGAGATATAGGAGAGATGTGGGGCATGCAGGAGATATAGTAGAGATGTGGGGCATGCAGGAGATATAGGCGAGATGAAGGGCATGCAGGAGATATAGGAGAGATGAAGAACGTGCAGGAGATATAGGAGAGATGAGGGGCATGCAGGAGATATAGGCGAGATGAAGGGCGTGCAGGAGATATAGAAGAGATGAAGGGCGTGCAGGAGATATAGGAGAGATGAAGGGCGTGCAGGAGATATAGGAGAGATGAAGGGCGTGCAGGAGATATAGAAGAGATGAAGGGCGTGCAGGAGATATAGGAGAGATGAGGGGCATGCAGGAGATATAGGAGAGATGAATGGCGTGCAGGAGATATAGGAGAGATGAAGGGCGTGCATGAGATATAGAAGAGATGAAGGGCATGCAGGAGATATAGGAGAGATGAGGGGCATGCAGGAGATATAGGAGAGATGAAGAGCATGAAGGAGATATAGGAGAGATGAAGGGCATGCAGGGGGAGAAAGGGTTAGAGGAAAGATGAGCAACATGCAGGAGATATAGAAGAGATGAAGGGCATGCAGGAGATATAGGAGAGATGAAGGGCGTGCAGGAGATATAGGAGAGATGAAGGGCGTGCAGGAGATATAGGAGAGATGAATGGCGTGCAGGAGATATAGGAGAGATGAAGGGCATGCAGGAGATATAGGAGAGATGAGGGGCATGCAGGAGATATAGGAGAGATGAAGGGCATGCAGGGGGAGAAAGGGTTAGAGGAAAGATGAGCAGCATGCAGGAGATATAGGAGAGATGATGGGCTTGCAGGAGATATAGGAGAGATGAGGGGCATGCAGGAGATATAGGAGAGATGAAGAGCATGAAGGAGATATAGGAGAGATGAAGGGCATGCAGGAGATATATGAGAGATGAGGGACATGCAGGAGATATAGGAGAGATGAAGGGCATGCAGGAGATATAGGAGAGATGAGGGGCATGCAGGAGATATAGGAGAGATGAGGGGCATGCAGGAGATATAGGAGAGATGAGGGGCATGCAGGAGATATAGGAGAGATGAAGAGCATGAAGGAGATATAGGAGAGATGAAGGGCATGCAGGAGATATAGGCGAGATGAATGGCATGCCGGAGATGAGGGGCATGCAGGAAATATAGGAGAGATGAAGAGCATGAAGGAAATATAGGAGAGATGAAGAGCATGAAGGAGATATAGGAGAGATGAAGAGCATGAAGGAGATATAGGAGAGATTAGGGGCATGCAGGAGATATAGGAGAGATGATGGGCTTGCAGGAGATATAGGAGAGATGAAGGGCATGCAGGAGATATAGGAGAGATGAGGGGCATGCAGGAGATATATGAAGGATGAAGAGCATGCAGGAGATATTGGAGAGATGAAGAGGAGCATGCAGGAGATATAGGAGAGATGTGGGGCATGCAGGAGATATGGGAGAGATGAAGGGCATGCAGGAGATATAGGAGAGATGAGGGACATGCAGGAGATATAGGAGAAATGAATGGCATGAAGGAGATAGCGTAAACTGAAGACTGTGCATGAGGTGGAGGGGACAGAAGAGAGAGAGAAACTGCAGGTAAAGGGGACAAAAGAGATGAGGGAATGCAGGTTTGGAAGGAGACAAGGAAGAAGTGGAAAGGTGAGGTAGAGGAGACAGAGGGGAGTTGGAGAGGGTCTAGTAGAGGAAACAAAATCAGATGGAGAGAGTACAGGGAATGGAAGCAGGCTTAGGAAGGATGTAGAGAGTGCAGGAAGTGGAAGCAGACTTAGAAACAATGGAGACAGTGCAGGAAGTGGAGGACACAGAAGCGAGAATGTTGGAGGTGACATAGGCAGATTAGAGAGTGCAGGAGATGAAGCATAGACAGAAGGGAAAAAAGGTGTGGAGAAGAGAGATAGTGTGTATGAGGTGGGGTGAGTGCAGGGGATGAAAGAGACAGAGTACAGATGGATGCAGGATCTCCTGGTGGAGACAGAAGAGAAATAGAGAAGGTGCAGGAGATGCTAGAGACTAAGAGACAAAAGGAAATACTGTATATAGAAAATACAAGGAACAGAGAATCGCAGGATGGGGGTGCTGAGCCTTTAGTTTTACCTTATAAACAACCCCTGCGCTGCACATATTCTGTAGCCTTGACTTTGATTTGCGTGCAGGGGGTTAATGGTTCGCTGTTTCTGCAGGTTTCCTCTGCATGAAATTAAACTAGATTTTTGCTTGCACTATCATGTAATTAACCTGGAAAAAAACTCCAGTAAGGAGGCATTAAGCATTCTCTGGAGAGCTTCCCACAAACACCTGGCAGAGGAGAGCTCAGCGGCGAATGCTGAAGCCAGGAGAGCACTGAGTGCCTCTGAAAAGTCATCATCTAGCAGGAGAGAGACCTCCGGGGGAGAACTAAGCCTGGGGGTAGTGTGCAGAAAATTACACATATAGACTGCCGTTTTGTTTGTTTTTTTTAAAGGGCAAAGCCAATAATGATGTGGGTTGTATTGCTTATTTTAGTTGCTTATCTTACTAAAACGACTATTTGAAGTTACTGAACAATTTCGGCTCTGTGTTGTGGAAACAGAGAACAGTAAAACCTTGGATTGAGAGTAACTTGGTTTAAAGGACCACTGTCATGAAAATCATAAAATTTAAAATACACGCAAACACATTCAAATGAGAAGTACATTTCTTCCAGAGTAATATGAGGCATAAATTACTTTTCTCCTATGTTGCTGTCACTTACAGTAAGTTGTAGAAATCTGACTGAACCGACAGGTTTTGGACTAGCCCATCTACCCATAAGGGATTCTCATGGTTTTCTTTATTTTGAAAAGCACTTAGTGAATGGTGGTTGCTCTGTCCAACTGCCAAAAAAGTGTGTAGCGACCAGGGAAGCCGGCCTGCATCACTGTATAAATCCTTTACAGGGAATGTCTTTATAAAGAATAAAGACCATGCTGAGAATCCCCTATAGAGAGATGGACTATCCCAAAACCTGTCAGTAATGTCAGATTTCTACTACCTACTGTAAGTGACAGCAACATAGGAGAAAAGTAATTTATGCCTCATATTACTCTGGAAGAAATGTACTTCTCATTTGTATGTGTTTACATGTATTTTAAATTTTACATTTTTCACGACAGCAGTCCTTTAAGAGCAAAAAAAAAGTAAAAACTGTTTATAAAATTTTGACTTGATATGTAAGCAATGACTTGATATAAAAACAAAGAAAGTATACATGCGTCAGCAGCGTCACATCATCACCAAGCCAACGCTTCTTCTCCCTTTGACAAGGCAGGATTGTACTTATCCGTAACTGTATTTAATCTGAGTGCAGAGATTTTACAGTGTCACATTTCTGTGAAATCCTCAAACGCAGGCAAAAGTAACTGGCACTGCATAAGTTCCTTGTTAAAGTCGCATAAAAAAGGTTGGGGTGAGTCAAGTTGTAGCAATGAAATCAGGGCCAGATTTCTGGAAAGCTCACAAAGGCCCGGGCCTTGGGTGCCTTCTGTGTAAGGGGGTTGCTGAACATGGAAGAAAGGTAGCTTCATATGTAGGAGCATTGGTGGCTCCAGCTTCAAATTTTTGGGGAGGCACAAAGGGGGAATGATGGCTGGCTAAAGGGGTCCATTTGGGTGATCAAAATCAGTATTTGTATGGCAAGCTTTAGATACGTTTTGCCTAACTCAGGTGATAAAATTAAGTCCAACTTAGTAAATGATAGGAACCAAATGTAAACATCACAAACAGAACTCTTTGAGCAATTGAGCAGAGCAGATTGTCCAAATAATGGTGCTATTATTGAAGAAAAAAGTTACCTACAGATGTACTTGGCTAGTTTGCTGGCATGCTTTAATCCTTACTTGCTACTGAGCTGCTCCTGTGTGGACAGATCACAGACAAATCATTCCAGCCCCCAGCCTCTGTATCACACTGTACAGTCAAGTGGATGGAGAAGAGGCAGGAGGGAGAGAAACATTGTATGTGTAATTCCTTATTTTAGTAGCTAAGCATTGCTGAAGACTAGAGCTTGTATTTTACAGACAGTAAGTTTGTTTTAAATCAGGATTATTCCTGTCTGTAAAATAAAAGCTCTAGTTTATTGGCTAAGAAAATCAGTAAGCTTTTAGATGGTAAGCCTTCTTCAGACTCTTGACTGACAATGTTAGAACATACAATCAGGAGGAGCTAGAGAGATTTTTTGCTAATATAAGTGTCATCCAGATAATAATAATAATCCGAACATTTATATAGCGCTTTTCTCCTGTTGGACTCAAAGCGCTCAAGAGCTGCAGCCACTGGGACGTGCTCAGGAGGCCACCCTGCGTTTGCGGTGCGTTACACAGTGAGTTTGGTGCGTCAGTGTGAAGCAGTACTCTAATTACACTCCCTGATTGATGTATACACATGCAAGATGTTTGAAAGCACGTTAGGCCTGCAATTTAGCATTCAATGTGATTTCTGCCCTTAAAACGCTGCTTTGCGTTACATCCAGATTTTTCCCCGGGACTTTTGGCATGTATCCCACTCCGCCATGCCCCCCTCCGGGTGTTAGACCCCTTGAAACATCTTTTCCATCACTTTTGTGGCCAGCATAATTTTTTCTATTTTTCAAAGTTCGCCTCCCCATTGAAGTCTATTGCGGTTCGCGAATTTTTCCGCGAACCGAACCTTCTGCGGAAGTTCGCGAACCGAAAATGGAGGTTCGCGACATCTCTAGTAGGCAGGGGAGTAACAATAGCCCCATGATGGTGGGGGCTGTGGGGGCACACTCCTTCTCCCACCCGCCTGTTGAGCTATGTGACTTTATTTACCTGATCCCTCCACACGGCTCTCCATGTCACATGACCAGGAGCCGGGTATGCAGCATAGTGTGAGTTGCTGCTGGCAGGAAGAGGTGATATTATTAAATACTGGGGGGGGGGGGGGGGGGGCATCTTTGTGCCTGGCCACTTCTGGAGGGGTGAAATCTGCAGAGGGGTACCAAGCATAATTTGACTTGCTGGAGGTTCAGGCATCCCTTGATATGCTCCTATCTGTATTCATAGTTAACGTAAAATATTCTTTTAATCAAATTCAGATTTTGCAAACAGACATCCCCAGTAGAATTGATGTGTAGCTGGAATGTTTCTAATGGATGATGTTTTCAATAGGGAAACTTGTTGTTTATAGAAGGATCCTTCATCCAAGATATGATTCCTCGGAGGAATCGGCTACAAGTCTAGCCACGCCATTTTACAGCGAACTGCAAAACCTACGCAAAATATACAGTATGAATTGTTAATCCTCTTCTTCTCAGCCTGAGCCTCAGCCTCAGTGTCTTTTATCCAGTGGGAAAGTAACAGCTTCTATAATGCAGTAGAGAGACTTGATCGATGCATTGCTACATATTGTTAGAGAGGATATTGGGTGCTTATTGTGCTCTCCCAAGAAATGAAGCAAAGCAGATTGGCTCAGATGTATTAAAATAAAGAACAATGGTTCAGTATAAAACATCCCGCTTTTAACTCTAGTTCAGGCTGGCGTTTTTTAATGCATAACGTTTTTTGTAATGCATGTAAACCAATTTTGCATTATTTATTTTTATTACTTGACTTGCTGAACTTGTGAAACTGTCTTTTTTTTGCTAATGTCAGAATCTGTGTGGTTAGACTGAACAGTAGTTGGTGAGCTATCCGAACTCCTCCCCCCCATCCCCTAGTTACCCACATAAGGAATTCAAGCAGGAGTTTGGAGAGGGCCACAGATAGAATCAAATCAAGTATACCAAGATTCATACAGGCATTGCCAAAGCAAGGGGAAAAGGGGGACATGGATGGGTGTGAGGAAGGGGTACAATGGCTAAGCAGTCTGTGAACATTTTTAGTTTTACATTTGTGTTATGCTCCTCCCAGTGTGTGGCATGCTGTGATAGTCTTTAACTGTAAACATGAAGCTCATCACCTGACTCGGTCCATTTTCTCCCTATATTGCTGAGATTAACTCTTTGTTGCCAGCACTGCAGCTTTGCAGGGTGTCATGTCCATTTCCTATCAAGCTCCTTCCTGCTCAGTGTGTAATAAAGCATTTAGCCTTACCGCACCATCCTCAGGGCTTCGATGAAATGGTTTTATAAAAAGGGAACTGAGAAATGTTTTCTTGGCTCAGGCAGGACATGGTAGGGGGAGGTATAAACAGCTTCTATAAACACACTCGGGAGGGCGTGGAAAGGGTTTAATGCTTTCTCACTGAGCAGGGAAGAACTGTGGCTGTAGTGCTGACCGCAAAGATTTAATCTATCTCAGAAGTTGGAGGAGGTGGACTGGGTCAAGTGATCTGCTCTGTGCTGGGGAAAGAAATCCCCAATCTAGTACCAATAAGGAGCTAATTGATGCACTCTGACAAGCACTATATTTAGGCATTAAAAGATGGAAGGCTGAACTATTTAAAGTGACCCTGAAGCGAAAAAAACCCCAAACCCTTACTTTATAATGAATTGTATGTGTAGTACGGATAATTAATAGAACATTAGTAGCAAAGAAAAGAGTCTCATATTTTTATTTTCAGATATATAGAATGTTTTTTTTTATATTATTGCATCATTCTCTAATATTTGTAGTTTACAAATTACACTCATTTTAAACTATGCGGCCTCTTTCATACCAAGACGTTGCGTTTTAGGGGACGTTAAGATCGCATAACATGCCCCTAACGCAACGCATGGTGGTGTTGAAGGTGGAGGTCAGATTGAGCCGCGTTATGCAGCTCTTGGTGCGCTGTTTTCGTTATATTTATACTGATAGAACAGCCGCTCTAGGATAGTGATGGGAAGTCCGGATCTTTTCAAGGATTCAGATGATTTGAATCGGATCATTGAAAAAATCCGGATCTTTGAACCGAATCATTTGAATCATTTTACTAGGGAAGCACACTGGGGGTGAAATGACTAGCAGGACAGGACTTTCCCTGCACTGTACATTCTGTATGTTCCTGTATCTTCCAGACAGACATCCACTGTGAACCGCATCGTTCATTGTGATGATCCGGATGATTCGACTCACAAAGAAGATCCGGATCAAATGAAAGTTTCATTCATGATCCAGACAACACTATGGGCTTGATTCAGTAAACGGTGCTAACCCAGTTAGCACGCCTAAAGACTTTGGGCGTGATAACTAGGGTGCTAACTGGGTCAGCACCGTTTACTAAATTTACATCACGCGCAAAGTCCCACACTGAAAACTTTGCGTGCCCACAGCGCGGTGTGCGCGAAATGTCGCATCGCGGTGCGACGAAAACGGTGCGTTGATGCGCCTATAAGGTCGCATTGCGTGCGACTTTAACGTCACATGGTGCAACATTAAGGTCGCACCCAATGCGACCTTATAGGCGCATCGTGTGCGCTGTTTTTGCGGTGCGCGCGCAAAGTTTTGCGTGCGGGACTGTGCGCGCGATGTGAATTTAGTAAAGGGTGCTAACCCAGTTAGCACCCTAGTTATCATGCCTAAAGTCTTTAGATGTGAATGTATCATGCCTAAACTAACTTTAGGCATGATATAGGGCTTTTCACAGGCGTGCTAACACTTAGCACGGTTTACTGAATTGAGCCCTATGAGTCCAGGTTACATCACCACAGTGCAGTGAATATTAATTAGCCATGTGGCTAGTCACTGAGCATGTGCAAGCAGTCTAATGCAGCTAAAGCCCAGTATAACGCACAGCATGCTGCACTTTCCCAGAATGTGCAGCGTTACAATGTAACGCAACGTGGGCACTGTGAACAGGAAGCAGTAGATTTGGGCGCATGAGACAAGTGGACAAAAAGGGCGCCCCATTCACTTCCATTATAAATATCGTTTAATGGGCGCTGAACAGGGAAAAAACGGCGCCGGAGATTTTTAAGGATTTATAACGGCGCCCGGAGATTTTTAAGGATTTATAACTATGTTTGTGATGATTTAAGTTTACAAAATGAGCCCGTGACGAATAACGTTTATGAAGATACTAAATCACTATTTCTAAAACATTTCTAAAACATTATTATCCACCCAAAAAAATAATTTACATTTTTTTCTTTACATTTTTTATTTATTAATGTGTGTAAAACATTATTATCCATAGGGGGTTTTAGGTTTAGGCACCAACAGGGGGGTCTTAGGTTTAGGCACCAACTGGGGGGTCTTAGGTTTAGGCACCAACAGGGGGGTCTTAGGTTTAGGCACCAACAGGGGGGTCTTAGGTTTAGGCACCAACAGGGGGGTCTTAGGTTTAGGCACCAACAGGGGGGTCTTAGGTTTAGGCACCAACTGGGGGGTCTTAGGTTTAGGCACCAACAGGGGGGTCTTAGGTTTAGGCACCAACTGGGGGGTCTTAGGTTTAGGCACCAACTGGGGGGTCTTAGGTTTAGGCACCAACAGGGGGGTCTTAGGTTTAGGCACCAACAGGGGGTCTAGGGGTTAGGGATAGGTACAGGGAGGGTTTTTAATAAACGTAAATATAAGTTTCACTTCACAAATAGGGAAGATTAACGTTTTAAGAATTGCCGATCTCATAAACATTATTTAGTGATTTATAAATTCTTAAAACACTATTTATAAACGAAATTCTACACAATATTTCTATAAACGATATTTTCCATTTATCGTTTATACCACGCGCCCTTTTTTCCCGACGCCCTTTTCGTACGTACGCCTGTGAACAGCCCATTGATTTTTCATTACTGTGCGGTGGGCTGCGTTACAGGCTGCTCTAACATGCGCCTGTAACGTCCAACTGTGAAACCAGCCTGAAACATAGCAGAACAAGTGAATTTCTCTTATCTTATCTGAAGTGGTCTTTCACTGATTCTTGATGTATAAGTGCTTCAGAAAACAGCAATGCAGCTGACCAAATTCGGTCGGAGAGCTCAGAGAAGCTTTTTGCATAGATAACTGAAGTTTCTTAACTCTTCCTGTACTGGAAACAATATGAGACTCGTACCTTTGTTACTAATGTTCTATTTATTAGCTGTCCTATACAGTTTACTATCTCATAACTTTATTTTCATTTCACATTCCCTTTAAGGGAATCATTTTGCTGTGGGAGAAAGCATTGGAGTTGGGGGTATTCATGAGCATCCATGTGTCTTTGGAACCAGAATTCTGGAGTGGTTTAAGGGCTCATTTCCATATGCTTTTAGCCACACTTATGGAAACGTGATCTCAGGGACAGGGTGCATAAACTGCACTATGATGTTTCCGTGCATGTGCTGCGATTCACCACTGAATCACAGAGCATGGTTGCACGCATTTTGGCAAATGCGATAGCAAGAGCAGCCTCTGGAGGAAGCACGCGCAACGCAGAGTCGCACTCACGCTCGGTTGCTGGGTTGAATGTGGAAATGAGCCCTAACCCTAGATTTTTAACGCGGCGGTAATGACCATGCACCCGATCGAGCCCTTGGTACCAAAATTTTCCTGCATGCCCAGTCGATCCTTTCAACCGATTTTGTCCTGAAACTGATCGAAAGATCGATTGTGTGGCCCTGTAAATGGTCAGATCAAGAGGTCAATTGGCTCACAAAATCGAGTGAAGTACGGGCACCCTTAGAGTAAGGAGGTTAGGGTTAGGTGTTAGGATTAGGTATAAGGAAACACTACATTTTGATGGCAGGAAGAGATCTACATCAGGTGAGCAGGTTAGGGTTGGCATTAGGAAGGATTAAACATTAGGGGAGGGGCATACCTTGATGAGAGGTGAGAGTTATGCACTAGAAAGGTGATTAATGGTTAGGAGCAGCATAAACCCTGAAAAAAGTACTACTTTAAAATCAATAGTAGAATATCGTTAAAGAGAATCTGTACTCTAAAATTCTTACAATAAAAAGCATACCATTCTATTCATTATGTTCTCCTGGGCCCCTCTGAGCTGTTTCTGCCACTCCCTGCTACAATCCTGGCTTGTAATTGCCAGTTTTAGGCAGTGTCTATAAACAAAAGACATAGCAATTGATAGGCTGAGAGTAGCTCAGTGTGCGAGTCATACAGAGTGTGCAGGGGGCCTGGAAACGGTGTGTATAGCTTCTATCCAATCACAAGCAGCACAGCACATTCCAGCCTGACTGCCTGAGCCCGACAGACCAGACAGAGGAGAGAAGATTAGATCATATAACAGAGATAATACAGCCACTGTGCAACTAGGAAAGGCTGCAGTAAGCCAGAACACATTAGAACAGGCATAGGAAGAAATAAAGCTCAAAATGTTGTTACAGAGTCTCTTTAAGAGCCTATTGTCAGTATCATGTCTCACCTGGTGCCCAAATTAATAAATATTCAAAGAAAACATATATATTCCAGCACCCTAGCCCAGTCGATCAGTCGTTCATCATTCGCTTTCAATGACTTCCATCTGATGTGAGTACACAGCTTTATTTCAAGCAAAACTTCAATTGACGTTATTCGACGATCTTAATTACATCCATACGTCTTTGCATCTAAATGGAAATCTCAGCATCGTGTAACAGTTTGTGAATCGCTATACCGCCGGCTGCCTTTCCTCATCTCAAACACTCTTTTTATTTAATTTCCTGTAAACTGAATTTTTTCCTGCCAAACAATGCAAATGTTTTTTTTCATCTATTTCCCCGCGGACCATCTGCTTGCTGCCGCATGTACATTGGTATGCAGAATTTGTGTACATTGTTCTACCTAATTGATTTATACCCTGCTTCAAATTCATTTTGGCCGCTCGCTTTTCTTCTATGATGAAATCATCTAGACAATGGCTTGCTTGTGTGTGATGCAGGGCTGGGATGTAATCTGCAGTACGCCAGCTGCGGAGGACTGTGGCTCCCGCCTGGGCTTGCTGTGACTTGTAGTTCCATAAGGGGACCCTTAATGGTTCAATTTTAGCAAACAATCGACCTTCCAGTACATTAATGGGAAGAAAACCAATAAAAAATTATCGGTCAGACTTAAGGGCGTAACCAGGGGCGTAACAATAGACCCTGCAAGAGATGCAGCTGCAGGGGGCCCAGAAGCTGCAGGGGCCCCGTGGGGGGAGAAGTTTCTTTTCCCTGTCCTTAGAGACTGACAACTAAGGACATGGAGAGAAAAACATTTCTGCTCTCTGCACAATTTTTCTAATAACTGCATCTGCTCAGCCACTGATAAGGAATCATACAGAGTTTTGCAGACAAAGATTTATAGACAGTCCATATTCAGTGTTCAGCAAGGTCAAGGGTGGGAGGGCCCCATCCAAAGTTTTGCAGGGGGGACCAGTGAGTTCTAGTTACGCTACTGGGCGTAACTAAGGTGTAGCAGCCCCTGCAACTGCAGGGGGGCCTAAAGGCGTGGGAGGGCTAACCTGCTAACCCTCCCTTTCTCTGATACTGCAGGATTTTTTGTGGGAGTGTAGGAGGACCCCAACTACTAACGTTCCCTTTTTCTAGTTACATGTGTTATGGGTGTAAAAATCCTGATGGCCACGCTTGTTTTATGACCCTTGTATAGGGTCAAGGGAAGGATTGTGATCATTAAAGGGGCCCCATCAAAGTTTTGCAGGGGGGCCCCATGGTTTTTAGTTACACCCCTGATCGGGCTGATAAATGGGATGGAAAATGTAACCAATAGAATCAAACAGCAAAATAGGTAGATTTAAGAGAATCTGTACTCTAAAATTCTTACACTAAAAAGCATACCATTCTCTTCATTATGTTCTCCTGGGCCCCTCTGTGCTGTTTCTGCCACTCCCTGCTGCAATCCTGGCTTGTAATTGCCAGTTTTAGGCAGTGATTACAAACAAAAGACATGGCTGCTAACCAGAGTATCATAGGCTGAGAACAGCTCACTGTGTGACTCATGCAGAGCTTGGAGAGGGTGTGTAAAGCTTCTGCCAATGACAAGCACTGCTGCACATTCCAGCCTGAGCCGGACAGAGCCGACAGAGGAAAGAAGATTAGATATATTACAGAGACAGTGCAACTAGGAAAGGCTGCAGTAAGACAGACCACATTAGAACAGGCATAGGAACTTATAGAATAGAAGAAATAAGGCTCAAAACTTTGTTACAGAGTCTCTTTAAATGATAAATAAATGAATCGTTTGTTCTCGATTGGCACCATCAACACTATCCAGTATTAAAGCAAGCCTGAAGTGAAAGTAAATGAATGAGATGCACCGTGCTCCCGCCGTGCACACTTACTGTGTCGCCCATTGACTTGCATTACTGCATAATCTGTGCGGTAGGCACAGATCATGTGGTAACACTCTGCAGCTTTTGCACCGGCATTGCAGCAGTTGGGATACTCCCGATACTGTGTCACATTGCATGAAGTGTGCAAGTCTCCATAGGCTTGCATAACCCATCCGGCTTGGAAGCGTCGGGGAAGAGTAACGCGTTGCGACACATTGTGCAGGTGGGCAAGGGGGCTTAAATGTCATTCCAACATTTGTTATAAAATGTTTCTGGGTTTTCACGTAACACAGCAGTAGCTGACCACCTGGAGGCAAGGGTCTATCTCGGAGGTTGGCAGACAATCTTGTACAACTACTTGACTGAATGATTTTGCAGTTTGCAGTGACAATTAATCTGACTGTGTAGCAGCTACAATTGACATCATTCTTCACAGTATGGATTGGCTGGAGCTCATTTCATGTGGTACATATGAAATATTATTTTTTAATATTTCATATTTGCCCACTTATAAAAATGGTTTTAAAATATATTTTTTTCATACAGTACATAATCAATGCAATGTGTAAAACAGAAAAAAAAAAAGAATTAAACTTTCTTCAAACTGTCCCACATTCCGCAGAGGTGTGGCTTCACCAGAAGAAGGGCGGGATTAGGGAGGTTTGGATAACCAAATGCCAGGATTTTGCTCTGCAACATTATGAGGTGCACCCCTCAGATATGCTGCCCCCTGAGCACTGGACTGTGACAGACAAACAACAGCATGTTATTGGTTGCTGCACTTTGAGAGCAGATGGATGTTTTTCTTCTCTTTCCTTTCACACCGCCCTAACATGCTGCTGTTTGTCATTGTACAGGCCCAGACAGTGATGTGGCCCAGAGTGGAACCCCCCAGGGAAGCCTCCTTACACCAGCGCCCCCCAGATGTGTGAGTGGAGCATCGTGTCAAGACATTTGCTCACACAGTCCCCGCCCCCGCGGAGCATCCGACACCGCCATGTTAGCACAGTGACCTGCAGAGCTTTAACATTTCCAGCAAACAGATTTATTGTCTTAGAAACTTCTCTGAGAATGATGTCCTACTGTAATTCTGACTTTTCTTCCTGAGTACGGGAAGCCTCCAGAGGCCTCAGCCTAAATTCCTTAAGAAGAGATTATAAATAATGCTGCTCAATGGGAATACACTTTGCAGTTTGACTCCTGAAGAAGTACAAGCGTGGAAAGCTGAAAATTAACTATGAATACCCAATCCTTCTGTGATTTTAAAGACTGTATTTTGTGTTGACCAGGTTACTCGCTTCCTGCTGGTGACAAGTACACTCAGAGGAAAAGCATCATTTTTTTCCCCAAGCAAAATACTTTTAATTTTTTTAAAGTAAAATAACACAAAGAAGGATTTCAATTTTATACTGGAGCTCCCCCTGCTGGTTAGACTGGTAAAGTTGTATGCAGACCAAAGACTTAGGCCTGAATCTTGGATGGATCAAAAACTGATTTGTGTAAAAACTGATCCTTAAAACAGATCAGTTTTTATTAAGCATCAGTTTATAATTCATTCAGTTAGCGCACGGTCAATGTGACACGTCCGTCGCTCCGGAATTATTGCAGCCTCCCAAACTTGTGATCCGTTTGGTGGAAAGTGCTGAACAGATTTGTTCTAATGGAGCACTGTGAACATATTCTATTGATTAACCTAGGATCCGTTCACCTCCGTAAGGATCTGTTTTCAATGTGCACTAGTGAACAAGCCCCTACAGAGGCTAAGTTACATGCCTTAGTCAATGATAACTACTGACCTTGTGTATAAGCGAAACTCCAATATTTGACCCTCATAAGCTGGAATTTTTTATTGACCCAAGTATAAGTCTACCCAGCAAGTTAATGACTGCACTTGGGGACTATTAACTCCTCCAGGCCCTAAAGTGCAGCCAATACCTGCTTCAGACCCCCAAGTGCAGCAGTTATTCACTTACCTTCCTGCAGCCCAGTATTCCCCCCTCCCCCATTTCCTTGTTAAGTGTAGCGGCCAAGACTTTCAGACCTGTTTTTTCTTGGCATTTCTTTTATCAAAGCGTCACTTACCACTGGGCAAATAGTTGCAAAATAGGAAAGTCACTAATAGTACACACATTACTCGTGTATAAGTCGACCACTATAATTTTTAGTGAGTCATACCTAAATTTCTAGACTCGTAGTCGAGTATATACGGTATGCCATTCCAACTAATGGCACTTTCCAACCAAAGCAGCAGCTAGATCAGTAAATAAGAGTCATTTTTCTTTGTGCTATAGTTAATTTATTCCTGATAAAAGAAAACAGAAAAAGGCCTTTAAAAACATATTAGTACAAAACACATTGATACAGTAATAATAGGGAGAAAAACTAGATATTTCCTTTAAAAAAACACCTGTTGAAAAAAGCAAAAGCAGTCATGAAGAAAAACTTAAAATGAAGAAAAAAAAAAGCCCTCAAATATAAATCAATATATCACTGGAATCTTACCTGTCAGGGAGAACTAACTGTCTCATTATTTATGCTTTTATATTGTTTTGGGACAACTTTTCTTCTCTGAGAAATACATGCATCCCCTTTCTTATGTCAGATATGGCAGCTAATCTTTAAATCCATTACTTCCAGAAGGTTATTTTCCTCTCTTGCTTGGTTAGTAATGAACAGTAGCTCCTCCCAGGCATGGTTCATCCATTCTATTGTCTTTAGGGATAACTTTGTTATTACTGAATATGTTTACAGAGTCTCTGTCCCTGGGTTCACATCAGCCAACTGGATAGGAGCTTTTTTTTCAGGCTTACAATACTAATGCAGTAAATTGTTTTGGACTTATCAAATATAACACTAAGATGCAATCCATTATTTTTCCTTGACATAAATGTAATTGCTAGACTGCTCACTGTTATTGTTACTAAAAGAACTTTTCAGTTTAATAGTATTACTATTATGCACGAATATAGGGTCATCACGCTCCATACAGCGACGGATTTCTGGAAAGGCTACAGAGGCCCAGGCCTAGGGTTGCTACATATGAAAGAGAAGGCTGCAAATTTGGAGCAACTCATGCAAACGGAAGCTGATGCCTAAGGAAGCTGTACATAAAAGAGTGGGGCTGCAGTACATAGATGTTACACATTGAAAAGGGGGCTGCATATGGAGTAGGAGGGGCACTGCCACACATGGAAGAGGTGCAACAACATACTTGACTTAGGGGGGGTGGGAAGTATAAATCGAGCCTTGGTTCCATAGCACCGTATAAAGCAACATACAAATATGGATGCTCAGTACATAAACAGGACGGCAACTAATACTGATAATATCAGACAAAACATACATCAATTACAAAGTAAATGAGGTGGAGAGAATCATGCCTGTTTGAGCTTAGCATCCAACAGGATAATTGTGATCGTTATGCTGCCTTTGACCTATGCAGACACCTTTGTCATGGGAGGTTTGTTTACATGCGATGGTGCATAACCTGCCTGCTAATTAGCCCTATTTTATACTGTATCCACTCAGTAGATCAAAGAGGTGCATTAATCATCCCTTTCATTTAGCTTCTTCCGATCCTCTTCCAGTACCTTTGTTGTCTATTATTCAGCTTTGCCACTGTTACCTGCTGCTCTGTCTAAAAACAACAGTGGCATACGTAGGGTTCTATTCAATAGTCTTGTCATTGTGTGACGGTCTTCTGGCTGTACTTGTGTCCCCTGATGTTTGCAAGCTACTCTTCAGCAAACTATAGTTAGAAAATGTTCAATCAATGTTTATCCTGCTTTGAAGTTCTGTAAGCAGGTCGGGTCAAAATAATGTTCTCAGAGCCCAAGGAACAGGTCTGTACAGTAATTGTACAAAAAAAAGTGAGGGATTTCCCAGCTAGAGGACTAGGTACTTTATGCTTATTAATTAAAAGTTACATTTTAAAACAAAAAGTGTCCTTTAAATGTATAAATAGAATTATAATACTATACTAACATATTAAGGGAACGCACAAGAGGATTTTCAATCTATAACAACCCTACTAATATAAATAGTGTTTGTGCTAGCCCAACCCTATGCTAAATACACAAAAACATCCCTACATGTTTCACCTCAAGAGGGGCTTCATCAGGGGGTTACAAAAAAGGAGCAATAAGGGATGCAGATATATAAATCACACTCAACAAATTGTCATGCTCTTATGACTGAGGCCTAGTGGTCTGTCTGGTCCAGCCAAACAAGTCAAGTGAGCTCCACTGTTTTTATCTGTTTGATACACCCCTCCAAGAACCACCCACGAGCTGTGTTGCTGAAGGTCCTCCCCTTCATTACCATTTCATTATGTGCATCGACCCTCTTATCATAGAGATGATGGGGATTACGGGGGAAGTGCACACTGGGAGGGAGTTTTCCGCAAGCAGTCCTAAACCTCCCGGCTTATCCCTTCAGTTGAATTAGACTATGCACTATGTAGCTCAACTATACAACTCCCTACAAAACTCATAGGTAGTACTGTATATACACACTGGATTAAACTTGGCCAAGGTGGCTGATAAAGACCCCTAACCGCGAAGCAGTTAATTTGAGCATGTAGCCTGGCTGGTAACTTGGGTGCCGCCATAAACCATCAGCAGCAGCAGATTTGGTCATTATGTAACCAAACCCCACCTCGGCTATGGCTTAGTGTTAGGAGTAGGTGGGTGGGGGTGGGGGGGGTTAGTGTTAGGCGTAGGGAGGAGAGAGTTAGTGTCATGCGTACAAAGTGGAGTGCTAATGTATAAGATAGGTTAATGAAGGTGACAGTAGATTATTGGTAGCATTACTGATATTCTACTATCAGCATTACTCAGTGCCCAAATTATCAGACGCCTTTTTAGATGTACGTCCCAACCTACCCTCAAGCGAATTGTTATCCTACTCACCTCGGCCAATGCCGATCTATCATGCGCAGAGCGTCATAGCTCCTCCCCCCTCCATAGTAGCATTGCTAGTGACTCGTCTTTACAGAACTCAGACCTGAACTGTCACCCGATATTTCAAGTCCTGTTCTCTGCTGACAACAGACCTCTTACATGTATCCAGACTTAACTGATTCCGCTGCCTGCTTCAGACATTGCAGGCGATAGCAGGGTCATCACTTGTCACATCCCAGGGGCAGGAACATGTGTCTGTCTACCAGCCTTGTGTACTAGACTTCACTCTTACAGCCATGGCTCAGCAGTATGACAGTAAACAAAATATCCATGGCAAAGTGTCTGCAGGGGGAAAGGAGCAGAAATGCTGATGACATCACAATATGCTACTTATAAAACTGGATAGCCTTGAAAACACACCCGTCACTACAGCCAGCTACGCAGTAAAGTCAATCTTCAGTTGCATTAATGATGAGACAGGACAGATTTCAATACCAACAGGGTGACATCCAGTAGCCTGTTACTGTACGCTGTTGTTTTAAATGGACCTTGTGATTGTTATATGTCTTCTGACACCAAACTACAGTTTGCATAGCTCATAAAAGAGCAGGTCAGAAAATCCCTCTCCTCCTTCCCTTGCTATTTGTGCTTTTATTTATTTTATTCCCTTGATAAGAGGAATGAGCCTGAGCTAGCTTTGCTTAAAGTAGCCATAAACTCATCGATTTTACTGGTCTTATCCCTGAGATTGGGAAGTGAACGTTTGTTTTGCCACATCTACTAGTGTATGGCAAGCTTTACGCAAATAGGTGGGCTGGAAAAAAGCAGGCCACAAGGCTGGGGGAGATCATCAAGGAAACTCCCTGTGAGCTGAACTAAAGGAGTTTTGGAAACAGGCACACAGACCAGTATTTTGAGGTCTGCTGAAAAGGTATTCCTGCAAATGTCTACTACTGTATTTAACTGTCTATGTACTTTTATTAAACCCCAGTGTTATCCCCAACACTGATATGTCCACCTTTAGTATGTGGACATCCACACAATGAATGAACCAGCAGCGACTAGTGTAACAACAGGGAGTCTTGAAACAGAAGAGAAACAGAATACTGCAGGAGAACTTAAATTACCTTTAAAGGATACCCGAACTGAAATGTGACATAATGAGATAGATATGTGTATGTACAGTGCCTAGCACGCAAATAGCTATGCTGGGTTCCTTTTTTTCTTTCTCTTACTGAAAGAGTTAAATATCAGGTATGTAAGTGGCTGACTCAGTCCTGACTCAGACAGGAAGTGACTATAGTGTGACCCTCACTGATAAGAAATTCCCCTTTTTTACCTCTTTCTTGCTCTCAGAAGCCATTTTCTGCTAGGAAAGTGTTTTATAGTTGGAATTTCTTATCTGTGAGGGTCACACTGTAGTCACTTCCTGCCTGAGTCAGGACTGAGTCAGCCACTTACATACCTGATATTTAACTCATTCAGACAGAGAAAGAAAAAAAGGAACACAGCATAGTTATTTGTGTGCTTGGCACTGTACATACACATGTCTATCTCATTATGTCACATTTCAGTTGGGGTATCCTTTAAATGACTTTAATCTGCATGCATCTAATGGTAATCATATAGTATATAATACTTTTAATAGTTAGGAAGTTTGATTCAGTATAAACATCAAATCTGAGATTATATATATATATATACACCCTTGGTACCTCTGGTAAGTATTTTATTGATTAAAGGACAACTGAAGTGAGAAGAATATGGAGGCTGCCATATTTATTTCCTTTTAAGCAATTCCAGTTGCCAGGCAGCCCTGCTGATCTATTTGGCTACAGTAGTGTCTGAATAACACCAGAAACAAGCATGCCGCTAATCTTGTCAGAACTGACAATAATGTCAGAAACACCTGATTTGCTGCATGCTTGTTCAGGGTCTGTCAAACCTGGATCGATGGGGGTGCACGATTGGACACGCGCACGTGAACAAGCGCCAGCTGGCGTGAAACGGCTGTAGTGCCGTCCTTACATCCCCTGGTCACCTCTTCCCCGCTCACCTCGGCACCCCCATCGATCCAGGTTTGACAGTTCTGTTTTTCAATGTCATTGATGCTGGCTGTTGGCTGAGAAATGGAATAAAAACATGCAGGAAGAAGGTGCACAGCGCTCTTTTTTTTGTGTGCTTTATGTTTAAGTTTGTGCTCTGCACTGTTTGAAAGTTTGCTGCACTTCTCCATGCTTGGACTGTGAGCTGACCATTGGGTGCTGCCTTACGGGTGAAGCTTAATGCAGATTCATTGGGGCTAGCTTTACCCCCCACTTAACCAGCTGTGTGCCAAGTGTTATCCTCTACTGAAGCGTAAAATTATTATATGCAGGGGATCAGCAGGACAGCCAGGCAACTTAAAAGGAAATAAATATGGCAGCCTCCATGTCCCTCTCACTTCAGTTGTCCTTTAAAGGACACATGAAGCGAGAGAGATATAAAGACTGCTATATTTGTTTTCTTTAAAGCAATGCAAATTATCTGGCTGCCCTGCTGATCCTCTGCCTCTAATACTTTTAGCCATAGACCCTGAACAAGCCTGCAAATCAGGTGCGCTCAAGTATGACTGCATTTGCTGCATGCTTGTTTCAGGTGTGTGAATTAAACACAACTGATACATTAAAGATCAGCAGGACGCCTGGCAAGTGGCAACTAGTATTATAAAAGGAAATAAATATGGCAGACTCCATATCCCATTCACTTCAGGTATGCTTTAACTGAATATTGATTAGATATGCCTGTTCTATGGCAATCAGAGTGCAAAGGGGTGGTACGCGACAGACAGCTTCATGGGTTAATTCTAAGCTATAACTTATGGCAGTCCCAACAATGTTAAGGTGGCCATACACAATAAAACGTGGATTGATTGTATAGAAAAATAGAATGTAATTTTTTTCTTGGTGGGAAAAGTTTTTATAACTTTTCTCAATTGTTTTGATCATTATCTATTGACTGCAGTGAGATCAATTTATAGAAAAATGTATAATTTATAGAAAAATTGAATAGTGTATGGTGGGTTGATTTGATTTTTCAACCAATAAAATCAATCAAGAAATCAAGAAATCAGGTTGACATCAATTGTTAACCTGATTTACTGCAATGCAATGCTTAGCTCCAAACAAAACTTAAAAAAACTTTAGATGCCATTTTCTCAGCACAGTGCGAAGTACTGTGAAGCTTGGCGGTAACACACACAGCAGGGGCAGGGCATGCATGACCCATGTGGGATATCTCAGGTTAGTAACTACTCAGGTTGTCGTAAAAACCTTTTTAACAAAGTCTTTGCTGTGCGTGTTAGCCAGTTAGCTGCATTTCAACATCTCTGTCGGGTTAGAACACTTTTACACTGAATATTTTGATAGCAATATGCCTGTTGCTTGCTGTGAAGGAAAAGGAAAGCACATGCTGCACATATTTTTTTTTTACCAGATATGAAGGTTTTAGTGTACAACTTCAGCAAGACTTCAATCCTTACCTTGCTTACACAAAGCTCCTACCTCCCATACCATAAAAGTCAGCCCATCAACAGTACAATAATTCCCACAGATCATTTGGTCAGATTTGCGGCATTGTAAGTAATTCGATATTTTGCACACGTAGGCCCATATGCAATTAACTTTTTCTCCTGAGTTATCTCCTTAGAGATAATTTTCATCTTCTCTTTAACATAATGGTACGGCATTTTACAATTGAAAAAGTACCCAAAAGTTGGTGAAAAGGTACTATCAAAATTATTTTGAGTATTTTCTTGCTTGCTGGTGACTTAAAAAGCATTTTATGACAAGGGCCCATATGCAATTCACTTTTTTCTCCTGAGTTTTTTCCTAGGAGATCATTTTTTCTCTTCTTCTCTTAATGCCCTTTCAGAATTTTGCTATTGAAAAAGTACCCAAAACATGGGTGAAAAAGTACTATTGCAATTATTTTAAGTATTTTCTTGCTTGCTGGTGGCTTAAGGCTACTTTCCCACCAAGACGTTGCGTTTTAGGGGACGTTATGGTCACATAACTTGCCCCTAACGCAACACATGGTGGTGTTGAAGTTGGACGTCAGATTGAGCTGCGTTATGTGGCTCTCAAAGCAGCCGCTCCAGGTTAGTGATAGGAAGTCCGGATTTTTTTAAGGATTCGGATCATTTGAATCGGACCATTGAAAAGATCTAGATCTTTGAAGCGAATTATTTGAATCATTTTACTAGGGAAGCAGTCTGGGTGAAATGACTAGCAGGACAGGACTTTCCCTGCACTGTACATTCTGTATGTTCCTGTTTCTTCCAGACAGACATCCACTGTGAACCGAATCTTTTATTGTGATGATCCGGATGATTCGACTCACAAAAAAAGATCCGGATCATCCGGATTCGTTCATGATCCGGACAACACGAGTCACCACAGTGCAGTGAATATTAATTAGCCATGTGGCTGGAGGAGGAGGGGAGACCTCCTCCTCCAACATTACTGAGCATGTGCAAACAGTCTAACGTGGCTTAGCCCAGTATAACGTACAGCATGCAGCACTTTGTTTAAACCTGCTGCGTTACTATGTAATGCAACGTGGGGGTACTTATCCGTTAGCCGGGCGCATCCTCTAGATGGCGACAAAACTCCACCAGAGTTACATCTTTCCCTACTATCCATGTCGGCCTGGAGGGGGAATAGTAATTAGCGCCACCTGCCGAATGCGCCCGGCTAACGGATAAGTACCAACGTGGGCACTGTGAACAGCACATTGATTTTACAGTGCTGTGAGTTAGGCTGCGTTACTGGCTGCTGTAATGTGGGACTTTAACGTCCCACTGTGAAACCAGCCTCAAAGGCTTTTTATTAACATGGTGTGAATATATCACCTAGGAGAAAACTCAGAAGAAAAAGGTAATTGCATACTGGCCTTAATGACTATTACCATTAATTTGGTTATTGGTGTACCCAGAAATCACAGGACTAAATAACCAAGCAAAATGTTGATGGGGTTGTCCTGTTTAATAAACCCGTATCAAACCCCCCAGCAAGCAAGGTTGGGCAAGCACCTGTACCATGGGTATCCGAAACATGGACATAACAATAGCCGTAACAGCTACCATGGGGCCCAGCAACAGTGGGAGGGACGCAGTTCATTACTAAGTTCTTACCATTTATTTTTTCACTATTAGACACTTGTATGTACATCAAGAGGCATTTCTCAGGAAGAGGTGATGTTTGCAGTATGGGGTTTGGAGAACTCAGTGGGTACAAGTATATGCTGAGCATTGTGATTGAGTAGCATGGAGCTACCTTGCCTCCCCTGCAGGAAGTGACCTCACTGCTCAGAAGATTGTGTTGGGAAGGCTGCAGTACTTCTGACAGCATATTTGGAGCACATGCTGTCCACAGGGCTGGAGTTCTGCAAAGGCCCGGCCTTTAGTGGCAGCAGCCCAGTGGGGCACTTGAACATTAAAAAGGGATTGCTAGCTATGAAAGAGGAGGCTGAAAATGGGGAGGAACACATGAAAAAGGGAAACTGATGCCCAAGGGAGCTGTTCATGAAAGAAAGGGGCTATGGTACATGGGTGATAGTGTTGTCCGGATCATGAACGATTCGGATCTTTGATCCAAATCTATTTTGTGAGTCGAATCATCCGAATCATCAAAATTAGTGATTCGGATCGCAAAAGGGGCGGGGCCAGGAGCGACACGCCCCCTCTCAGCGGGGTCCTGGAAGCAGAGAGCAGAGATGGATCGCTCTGTTGGATGGGAGGCAGCCTTGCAGGGAGACAGGTAGATGAGAGAGAGGGGACATGGGTGCCACTGCCAGATATGTGTAGAGCACACGTACTGGCTGCAATGTGCTGCTGATTATAGGCTGTCAGTAACTTTTCTGCTCGTCCCTCCTCCCTTCTCTGTCCACTCCCTGCCCGTCTCCCCTTCTCTGTGTGTCCTTTTATAGTTTGGATGTAATTGTAGTACAATTACCTGAGATCTGTGCAGGATAATAATTAGCAGAATAGGTGGGGGATGTGGTATAAGGTGTGCACTGCATCTGGTAAAGAATCGTTCACACAAACGACTCTTGAAAGAGGACAAGAAATTGTCTTGTGGCTGCTTTTTTTTTTCATTACATGAGGGGTATATTCAACCCGGGTAAAAATAAATCAATATATTAAAAAAACAAACGGAAACAACTACTTGAAGATTCTCCTCCATGTGGCAAGTTTGCCCATTTAAAAAATCTCTGTCCACCGCAGGGAACGTCCACCTGCTAGTCATTTCTCCCCCAAATGCTTCCCTAGTCAAATGATCCGAGATTCGGATCAAAGATCCAGATCTTTTCAATGATCCGATTCGAATCATCCGAATCATTGAAAAGATCCGAACTTCCCATCTCTAATGGGTGATACACATGGAATTCGGAGGGGCTGCACATGGAATTCGGAGAGGCGTGGTGCACATAAAAGAGAAACCACAACAGACTTTGCCTAGGGGCACAAAAAGTATACTTGGCTGTCCAGCTCAGCTGTCTTGCAGACTCTGCATTGTGTGTGGAAAGAGTTTAGTCATGCATGCATTGTATTCCCTGCACACTAATATCTGGGAAGGGGAGGTAAAGCATCAAATGGGCCAACACCACAGTGTCAAAAATGTTCAAATGGGCCCTTGAAGGTTAGATACATATCTGGTCCAGAATACACTAAAACCTTCAGCACTGGAAGATCCTAATACAGACGTTCCTCCATTTGCCTTCCTCCTTCACAGCTGCACAATATTGTCTAAACTTCAGGTACTTTTTTATAGAGCCATTTCAGACACAGGCGGTATATATGCATTCATGCTTATTATATATAATTATGCATAAATTAGTTTAGTTTAAAAAAAAATGATTTTACAAAAGGAAAAAAAACGGAAATACCGGCTGCACCACCTAATGAAGTTTTACCCCCTCCTCATCCTTTCATTACTGTCAAGTGGTTTGGCTTGGTTTTTTTTTTTTTACACAAATACACTGATTTTCTATTTTACACAGTTTTTTTGGCGCAATTTTTGTTTTTCACAGTGCAATTGCCTTTTTCCCCCAATGATTTGTTAGTATGTTTTTTTTCGCCTCCATTGGCCTTAACCCAAACACGGGAAAAATGCGGCATGCACTGCATTTGCGTGTGGGGAAATAGCGAATGGCATTAGTGGATAGTACCATGGTGTACAATAATTTGCATGCAATCTGAACATTCAATCAAAACATGGTCACTGGTAAAGGCCTTTATAGGAGGGTTGGCATAGTGAGCAGGCAAATGGCAACCAAGAAGATAAGGATCTATGAGTTGGTGCAGCATTTTTTTATTTATTTATTTTTTTATTTTAGCAATATTTTTTCCATAATTGATTAAAAAAAATTCTGTTCTATTAAATGCATATACACACACAGTGTCTGAAGCAGCACTAGGCATTACTGAGGCAGCTACGGGTGCTAGGCGTACCTTGATTGAAATGTTTGCCTTCTGGGAATAGAGCGTGATAGGAAGGAAATACCAAATTCTAATCATACATTATATGCGATGTATGACATGTAACCAATACAGATAGTCTTTGTATTTATATGCATTACTAGTGTAGCCACAAAGACTGCAGAAAAGAAGCTTCACAGGCTCCACCTGCTGGTCAGAAAGAGTAGTGAAGCAGCTGCAGTCTGCAGATAATCGAGAGATTTTCTGTGTAGTGCTATCTGCATGCTGAAGTGTTATAAGAGACAACGATGACTTTGGTTTAAGCATTATGGCTAAACCAGTGCAGTGGAAAAAACCTACTTGATATTTTAAATGCATCTTTTAATACTAGTCATTCATTTCCACCTGGCGGTAGAGGGACTTGGGTGCGTACACACATCCAATTTTGATTGGCCAATTTGACCAACTCCTTGTAGTATGGGGTTTACCTACACAATCTGCTGATAATATTCACTGTCTGTTGACCCTCATGTACTTAAAGGACAACTGAAGCAAGATGGATATGGAGGCTGCCATATTTATTTCCTTTTAAGGCTAATTTCACACCAGGACGTTGCGTTAGAGGGGGCGTTAAGGTCGCATAACGTCCCCCTAACGGAACGCCTGGTGGTGCTGGATCTGGACGTCAGAGTGAGCCGCGTTGTGCAGCTCACTCTGGCGTCAGTGATGCCGTGATGCGCACTCTTGTGCGCATGCGGCATCACGTGGTCCCGCCGGCCAATCGCCGCACAGAGCGGCCGCTCCAGGAAGTAAACACTGCACGTCACTGAGTGCAGTGCATATTAATTAGCCATGTGCCTGGCCGCTCTCCGCTCCTCCACAAGATTACTGAGCATGTGCAAGCAGTCTAACGCGGCTCAGCCGCGTCTAAAGTACTGCATGCAGTACGTTGTCTTGTGATGCAGCGTTACAATGTAACGCAACGTGGGCACTGTGAACAGCCCCATTGATTTTTCATTACTGTGCGGTGGGCTGCGTTACAGGCTGCTCTAACGTGCGCCTGTAACGTCCCACTGCGAAACCAGCCTAAGCAATACCAGTTGCCTGGCTGTCCTGCTGTGATCAGTGATTGGCCAATCATAACTGAAAGTGTGTACCAGGTTTTAGTCCCAAAATGTCTGACATCAGTTCCACCCAGCAATGCATAGAAGGCACATAGGATAAAAGTGCCGTTGTTAAGCCTGGTACATACTTCCAATTTTGATTGGCCAATTTTACCCCTTCCATGTAGTATGAGGGCCAACAACTTTTGAATACCATGAACATAAGCTTTCATACTACATAGAAGTGGTAAAATTGGCCAATCAAAATTGGATGTGTATACGCACCCTTTGTACTTACAAAGCATTATACAGCTCTTCCGCTGCTATGTAATAATTCCCATCTCACTGGAGTGCAAAATGCAACGCCGGTGTCATTGTAATTCATATCATGCAATTATCTGATGTATGTGCATGCAAGAAGATTGTGTTACTGTCTATATGTGAAATATATATCCGCATATATGGCATATCAAACAGTGCATGGAATTGATATATATACATATGTAATAAACATAGACAAACCTACTCTGTATAATTTTGAGTCTCTATCTATTTCTCTAATTACATATACAGTATCATATAAGTATGTAATAAAATGAATCAAAAATGTACTGTGTATTTTTGAGTGAGTGTTCTCTGCATTCTCCGATCTAAGAAATGAATTGGTGAAGGAATCAATGTTTTTTGGGCTTTTCTGGGCAATTAATGGCTATTAGGGTTGGTCAATGAGATACAAATAATTTCGAGTTGATGCATCATCATACAAATTTTTATGCAGATATATTCATCTTAAAAATGAACCAATCAAATCCTGCTGAGGTAAAATTTGACTGGTCAATTTTCAAGCTTCTTACATTTGCATATAAAATTTCCATTATCCTGCATCAACTCTCATTGACCATCCCTAATGACTACTCTCTCACTACGTTCAGTAGGTTGTGCTGCAGATCCTGGAAAATAGGACCTCATATTTGTCGAGCACTGCATAATATGTTGGTGCTTTATAAATACAATAAATAATAATAATACAGTGCAGCTACAGTCCATAGACATTATGCTTGCACTGCGCACATCGCCCAGTATCACACTGCATAGTGTGCGTTATTCCAACGGATATTGCCCCACAGCATAAGAACCAGTGTAAAATCCCCATCCTATACAATAAAATGCAATTGTCCCTGCGTCATCAACTGAATGGGTGTATGTCCCTGGCTTTTTTGTACTGAGCATGTGCGCAGCCAGGGCAGTTAGGACACAGGGCCGGTTTGCTGTGTGTGGTTCACAGAGGTTCTCATTGCATTGGGAGAAATAAGGCCCAGTGCACACCAAAACCGCTAGCAGATCGTCAAAACGCTACCGGTTTTTGGAGCTGATTTCAGAGCGATTCTAGGCATGTTTAGAGACGTTTGCTAAACATGGCTAGCGTTTTTGGGAGCGTTTTTGTGTAGCAGATTACAAATACTGTTACAGTAAAAGCTGTTACTGAACAGCTTCTATATCAAAAACGCCCGGAAAACCGCTCTGATCTAGCGTTTTCCACAGCAGTTTGCGTTTTTCCTATACTTTTCATTGAGGACGAAACGCTTCTGAAAACCGCAAACGTGCAGCAGGAGGCACGTTTGCAGTTTGGAAAAAACCTCAAATCGCTGGTGTGCACCATCACATTGAAATACATTAGCCAAGCGTTTTCACTGGCGGATGCGGCTGGCGGATCGCTGCTAAAACCGCTCAGTGTGCACTGGGCTGACAGCTTTTTCGAACTGCCAAGCAAGCACCTCCCTGTGTGCATATACTTCAGACAGTGGTGGGGAACGAGCAAGCGGGACGCGTATGTGCGCACATTGCGGGGGGTAGCGGCTGTGACCTAACGCCCGTTTTTTAACGAGCGGGCCTTTTTACTAGTTAAAATATAATTGCTTGTGATTATGGTATATTGTTCATTGGTCAGCAACGTAATAGATGTATTGTGAAAGGAGCCTTAAAGGACTTATGAGTCCAAATAAAAAAAAAAGGTAAGTACCTGAATTAAATTTGAATGCACGGAGGACGCCATCAGTGCCCTCAGTGCCGTTCAGCTGGGTCCCCGCAGCTCAATAGTCCCCCCGGGCCGCTCCCGACCCCGCTCCCGGGTCGGGCTCTCCTGCCCCCACTAAATAGTCCGCCGGAGCTGGCCACGGCTGCGCAATCCGCATAGACGCGAGTGCGGCTGCGCAGCTCTAGGGCCTCCCCCCGATCCACACTATAGGAGAAAGCCTGTAGCGTGGATCAGGGGGGAGGCCCTAGAGCTGCGCAGCCTCACTCGCGTCTATGCGGACTGCACAGCCGCGGCCAGCTCCGGCGGCCATTCTAGTGGAGGCAGGAAAGCCCGACCCGGGAGCGGGGTCGGGAGCGGCCCGGGGGGACTATTGAGCTGCGGGGACCCAGCTGAACGGCACGGAGGGCACTGATGGCGTCCTCCGTGCATCCAAGTTTAATTCAGGTACTTAACGGTTTTTTTTAATTTGGACTCGTAAGTCCTTTAAGCCTGGTACTCACCTTCCATTTAAATTGGCCAATCACTGACTAACGTTATCACTTACATGTAGTATAAGAGCTTACCTACACAATCTATTCATAGTACAGTATTCAAAATCTATTGGCCCTTATACTACATGAAGGTGATAAAATTGGCCAATCACAATTGAGGATGCATTCACAGTGCCACGTTGTGAAGCTGCATTATAAAGTCTTATAACGCAGCTTACCGCACTGCAATGATAATCCAATGGCCTGTTCACAGTGCGACGTTATCATCGCGTTGAAAAATGTTGCGCAACATCCCACTATGACTATGCCCTGAGGGCTGGAACCCACTAGAGCGATTTTTTGAGCGTTTAGGGAGCGTGATAAATTGCTAACGGTTTCCCTAAACACTCTGCCAATGTAAATGGATGGTGCAAATTCCACAGAAGCGATTGCAATTAGCAAAATCGCAAACGCAGGACATGCAGCATTTTGTTAGCGTTTGCGCTTCAATATAAAGTATGGTACTTATCCGTTAGCCGGGCGCATCCGGCAGGTGGCGCTAATTACTATTCCCCCTTCAGGCCGACATGGATAGTAGGGAAAGATGTAACTCTGGTGGAGTTTTGTCGCCACCTAGAGGATGCGCCCGGCTAACGGATAAGTACCTAAAGTATATAATCGCTGGCGTAATCGCTCATCAAAACCTGCACGGAGCGATTTTGCTAGCGTTTTGAAGTTGTTGCACACTAACAAAATTTAAATCAATTGAAAGTACCAATCAGACTTTAAAACGCTAATCGCTACACAACCGCTGCAAATTGATACACTTTTTAAAATCGCTCCCTAAAACACTCATGAAATCGCTTACAAACTGCTCATACAAAACGCTAGCGATTGCGATTAGCGATAGCGTTTTGTAGTGGGTTCAAGGCCTCAAGGTGTGTATCAGGCTTTATGCTACGTAAAAGTATTACAGCACACCCTACCATAAAATGTCCAGACCGCACCCAGCTACACCATACTTCAAGGTTTTTTTTCGGGTTGATTCCATTGATCGAAAACATTTTTCCCTTCCCGTTAGTGGACCCGATAAATTGGTTGTGACTGATAATCTTTATCAGAATTTAGGCCTCTTTTCCACAGACTGTTGATAGGCAGTGAAATGCCTCTAAAACTCTTGCAACTGCTCACTGCTGCCTGGTAACTGCTTGTTGCTGCCTGGTAACTGCTCACTGCTGCCTGGTAACTGCTTGCTGATGCTGAGCACACAGTTCAACAGTCCGTGGAAAAGAGGCCTCAAGCTGTGTACACACTTGAAAGTTTAATGAAAGATATCAGACCAATTTGACCCCCTTGCATGTAGTATGAGAGATATACTCTACACAGTATATTCTGTTGAGCTGAACTCCCCATCAGATAAAAATCTTTGCAAGATCCTGCATACAAAGACGCTGTACACATTCAAAAGATCAGTATCTGCAAAAGATCTGTTCCTGCAAAAGATGTCTGTTAAGCCGCATCTACACACGTAGATGCGGCCGCGATGCTCCTTATCAATCGAGCCGCTGATGCGGCTCGATTGATAAGATCCAACAGGACGGATCTTGCTTCCGCCGATTCCCTGCTCGCTCCCCGCGAGGGGACAATGGCAGGGAATCGAGCGGAAGATAAGCGGCGCCTGCGGGGACGAGCGGGGAATCGTATGCGGCGCACGCGTGGTGAGCGGGGACGCAGCTGGCACGCGCGGGTACGCGGAAGAGGCGATCCGGCGGCTAATCGAGCCGCCAGATCGCAGCCTCATCTACGCGTATAGATGAGGCTTTAAACAAGGTGTGTATGAGGTCTGCAGATAGACATAGACTATGAATGCATTTTGCCGGAACGGATCTTTTGCAGGAACAGATCTTTTGCAGATACAGATCTGTTGAATGTGTACAGCATCTTTGTGTGCAGCATCTTGCAAAGATTTTTATCTGATGGGGAGTTCAGCTCAATAGAATAGAGTGTGTAAAGTATGGTTCTCATACTACATGGAAGGTGGTAAAATTGGTCTGATATCTTTCATTAATCTTTCAAGTGTGTACACAGCTTTAGCCAGTGGATCGTTGGACCATTAGTGGCCACCTTTAGGCCTCTTTCACAGTGAAACGGTGCATTTGATGCGACGTTAAGGTCGCATAACCTACCCCTAATGCAACGCATTGAAAGACTATAACTTGGACGTTATAGTACATTCTTTAGCCCTGCGTTTGGTGCGCAGTTTTCGTCGCACAGTGATGGAACGAAAACGGTGCATGCTCTACATGAAAAAAAAACATTACTGAGCATGTGCAACACACACAACGCAGCAGATTTATTGCTAAACGCACAGCATGCAGCACTTCCTAAATATTGCTACACGTTACACACAACGCAACGTGTGCACTGTGAATGTCGCACAGACTTAATATTGCATTGCGTTAGTCCACGTTAAAACATTTTCTAATGTGCGACTTTAACGTCGCACTGTGAAAGAGGCCTAAAGGTGTGTTGATAGTTTATTCTGCAAAGCACACTATTATTTTTTTTTATGGAAATGGAGATATTAAAGCTTTAGCGAGGGTCTGCATTCAATGTAAAGCTCAAGTTAACACTTAACTTAAAGAAGCATTAAATAGGACATTATCTTAAAATGATTATACCTAAAAAGTTTACCATAAAAACCTTTAGGGCCCGTTTCCACTATCGCGAATCCGCATGCGTTGCCCGCATGCGGATTCGCACAGTCAGTACAAGTGGATGGGACTGTTTCCACTTGTGCGTTTTCCCGCACGTTTTTCTGTGCAGAAAAAATCTGCAGGGTAGGGCCATCAGAATTCGCCTGCGTGTGGAATGCAGGCGAATCGCACGCAATGTATTTAATAGGGAAATCGCATGCGATTTCGCATAGGTATTAATGTTAATTTACACAGGCAGTGACATGGTTAAATTCGCATACAGCCTTACCTATGCGAAATCGCATGTGAAATCGCGGCAAAAAACGCATGCGGAATCGCACCCGCATGCGATTTGCCTGCGGTCATTCGCCGGCGATTCCGCAACGCTATAGTGGAAACGGGCACTTATAGTTTTTGCTAAATAAAAAAGGAAAATACCTGGAGCACCTAATTTTCTCTTCCTGCCTGCTCACTCCCACTTTGGGCACAGACACCAAAGCGGTTCTGGAGCGTTTTTTAAAATGCTTGGAGGGGGAAAACCACTTGGCTAATGAAAGTGAATGGGACGGTGCACACCAGTTCAGGTTGTTTTTTCCACAAACGCAAACTCCTGTCCTGCAGCATTTTTTAGATCTTTGAGGCATTTCTGCCTCCGTGTTAAGTATAGGAAAGTGGAAAACCGCTCTGAAAAACACTATATCAAAGCAGTTTTCCTAGGCGTTTTTGTTACAGCAGCTATTCAGTAGCAGCTTTACTGTAACAATAAATAAAATCTGCTACACAAAAAAGCTCCAAAAAATGCTAGGCATGTTTAGAAAACCTCTCTAAACATGCCTAGGAATCACTCTGGAAATCTGCTTCAAAAACCTCTAGCGTTAGCAGATCTGCTAGAGGTTTTTGGTGTGCACTGGGCCTTTGTCTAAAACACTCCATATGTAGTCACATCAGGGGCGTAATTACAAATCATGGGTCCCCCAAAAAACGTTGATGGGGCCGCCAGTGTTCACACCCCTTCCTTTGCCTACTCTTAGTGACCCTCACAACTTTGGGTCTTGCAAGGGTCATAAAACAAGTGTGGACATCAAAATCTTCACACTTATAAGTATATGTAGCCACAAAACACCTATTCTGAAGGATGGACCCCTTTATTGGAGGAAAGGAAAGTTAGTAGTTGGGGGCCCCCCCACAGCTCTGCCCCTCCCCCCCTTCCCATGTTTGCAGGGACTGCTCTCCTGTAGTTACGTCCCTGGTCACATGGGCATGCAGGAGGGAGAGAAGAAGAAACAACGGAGCGCTCCTTGGTGCATTAACTTTTTAATCTTGAAAAACACGCAACATAAATACACTTACAGTGTGTTGATGAAAAGTGCGCTTGTCAGGCCTGCGGGCGGTCCTCTCTCTGCTCCTGTGCCTGGCCGGGACAGCAAGAGCGGTGGTATCGGCGGGAGTGACACGCGGTGAGCGGAGCCTGGTGCGCTGGAGCCGTATGACGTCACGACGCGTTTCGGCGTAACCACGCCTTCGTCAGGTGACGCTACGGTCCATACGGCTCTTATTTATACTACCCAAAGTGGGAGTGTTTGGGAGTATTGAATTGAAGGACCCCGCCTATATGGCGTGTCCTATTATTAAGCAGGTGTGCTTATTTAAAACAGGGAAACTTTATTAGTTTAAGGACAATTATAAGGGGCAATAAAACGCCTTTATTAAAATAAAACGAAAATTAAAATTACGGGCGGTGACATTGCACTCTGCCCACTGTGCTGTAAATATAAGTGATAAATATAAGTAATACGTGTGTGTTGCTCGGGCAACATTTATGTCCCAAGTAGTAGTGTCTCAAACCATTGGATGCGGGGTCTGGGTGTGATGTTTTAGTAACATATATCTTCACGCCTAAGCCCTTAACCACGGCAACCCAGTCGCATAATGATTACGCTAGCTTTGCATTATGCATCTGTTAGCCACATACCCCTCCAGCGCTGGACACCGATGCGACTTTATTGTCGCATCTGCAGCCGCACCTTTGCTGTACATCTAGCAGATATGCACTTCTCCTGTCGCATCAATTAATTTGATTGAGGACACTGGGGAGCCATTGTATAGCCCATTGAGGCGGCATCACACCCAGACCCCGCATCCAATGGTTTGAGACACTACTACTTGGGACATAAATGTTGCCCGAGCAACACACACGTATTACTTATATTTATCACTTATATTTACAGCACAGTGGGCAGAGTGCAATGTCACCGCCCGTAATTTTAATTTTCGTTTTATTTTAATAAAGGCGTTTTATTGCCCCTTATAATTGTCCTTAAACTAATAAAGTTTCCCTGTTTCAAAAAAGCACACCTGCTTAATAATAGGACACGCCATATAGGCGGGGTCCTTCAATTTAATACTCCCAAACACTCCCACTTTGGGTAGTATAAATAAGAGCCGTATGGACCGTAGCGTCACCTGACGAAGGCGTGGTTACGCCGAAATGCGTCGTGACGTCATACGGCTCCAGCGCACCAGGCTCCGCTCACCGCGTGTCACTCCCGCCGATACCACCGCTCTTGCTGTCCCGGCCAGGCACAGGAGCAGAGAGAGGACCGCCCGCAGGCCTGACAAGCGCACTTTTCATCAACACACTGTAAGTGTATTTATGTTGCGTGTTTTTCAAGATTAAAAAGTTAATGCACCAAGGAGCGCTCCGTTGTTTCTTCTTCTGTTACCTAGGATTACTGGCGCCACCCAGCTAAAAGGAGCAGCACCCTTACACCTTCTTAGTACCAGCACAGCGCAGGTTACTTTCTACCTTTGATGCAGGAGGGAGAGTCTCCTTACTGTCTCATAACCTGGCTATGAGTCTGTAAGAGAAAGGCAAGGCTTCAAAGTGGCGAGGTGGAGAGTGTGCCACACGCCTTGAGAAAGTTACAACCTGCGAGGCTCCCGAAACAATTGTTGGCTCACTTGTAGATTGGCACAATAAAGTGTGTGCTGTAACTTGCGAAATTGGAGTGCTGACAAACTTTGTTTGTTCTTGTAGAAAAGGTGGTCACTGTGGGGATACCACGGTCACCTGTATGACAAAGAGAGACCAGGAGCCAAATGGTGCAGTATTGTGGGGCATTAGATGTTAGATTGTAGTACAAGAGTATTTATACTCACAATATCGCCAACAGGGAAATAACCATCCCCACCCGGTATTCCAGGTCCTACTGGAACTGGATGGTCGCACTCCTGGTTGGTCCTTCTTGGTTGTAGATAACACCAGCTGAAAGGTGAACACCTCCAAAGGAGATGTAATGTATAGTACTTGAGGTGGAGGCGCCCAAAGATAGGTAATGTGATAAAACAAAACATAATAATAAGGGGGGGGGGGGAGGACAATGCGTTTCCACTCTTTCAGGTCAATACAAGTGCCTTTAAAATATGGTCACAAGCCTGGACGCCGGATTGCTTGTGGAACGCGTTGTCCTTTTAATCGTGCTAAATAAATAATTAATTTTTTTTTACATTAACCCTGTGGTTGGGTTCTTCTATCGGGAGTGGTAAAGACACCTCCCTTCAACTTATTATTATTTTTTGTTTCATCGCATTACCTATCTTTGGACGCTCTCCACCCCCCAGTACTATTTGTTTCTTCTTGTTCACCTGGGAAGTGAAAGTTGTACTTACAAATAAAATCACTGCCAGATATTCAGTTAGTTGGCACCTCCTCAATTAACAAAGCTGCCAGATACTGTAACTGATCGGCAGGTAGTGACCTTCATTTGCTTGCACAGCTTCCACTGCATAAGTCAGTGGGGATGAGAATTCTCCAATCACTCCAACTAAAGCCTGGTACACACCTTCAATTTTGATTGGCTGATGATTGGCAAATTTTAAGTTTAAACTAAATGATGAATACTATTAACACATTATATAGGTTAGCTCTAATTCTACATGGAAGGGTTAAAATTGGCCAATTAAAATTGGATTTATCTATGCACCCTAAAGTTTGGTACACACTTTCAATTATGATTGGCCAATCACTGACCAGTTTTACCTCCTCCATGTAGTATGAGAGTTTACCTACCCAATCTGCTCATAGTGTTCAACATCTGTTGACCCTCCTACAACATGGAGATGGTAAAATTGGTTGGTGATTGGCCACTTATAATTGAAAGTGTGTACCAGGCTTAAATGTGCCCATTAATGATACACTCTTGATTGTACAATCTTGCCAAATCTGTGTGGTAGAAGGATAAACTGAGTGAATATACTTTGAATGGATATTAAGGTAAAGTAGTCCATCATATTGCATAGAAGTAGTAAGATTGTACAATCAAGATTGAATTAGTAAGACAATTGCTACTTTGCAAAGGAGGATGTTACATCCAGTTCACAGACCAAGAGAACTGTGCCTTGCATTTATAAAATAATCAAAAACGTTTACGTGGGAAAGTAAGTGTTTACCTTCCAAAGTATGCCACTGTTGCTAGGTAAAGTGAATTTGAGGTGTAAATAAACTGAGATAAACAATTATACTTATCCTCCTACTCCTAAAAATGACTTTTTAGCTATCTCATAGCTTTATTTTATATTTAAACACTTACAAAGTAGATTGAATGTTTTACTGTCTCTAATCAGTGGCAGCCTATTAAGTGTCCCAGAGTTAGAAAAAGGTCAATAAGTCATGTATTTTATCTCTTCCCTGCCCTCAGAAGTTGTATTCTGCCAGGAAAACTTTTATGGCTGTAATTTACTTATTAGGCCTGGAACCCTCTACAAATTGCTATAGCTAATCGCAATCGCTAGAGTTTTGGATGTGATTTCATGAGCGATTTTGGTAGCTTTTTAAAAAAGTTTCAGCCTCTTTGCCAGCGATTGTGTAGCAATTAGATTTACGTTTTTAATTCTGATTAGTCCTTTCAATGAATTTTAACTTTTTTTACAGTGTGCAGTAATGTAAAAACGATAGCAAAATCGCTCTCTGTAGGTCTTGAGCGATTATGCCAGCTTTTATATACATTACAATGCAGAAACGCTAATCGCTAAAAATGCTGCATGTCATGCGTTTGAGATTTTGGCAATTGCAATCGCTCCAGTGGAATTTGACCCATCTATTGACATTAGCTGAGCGTTTAGGGAAATTCCTAGTGGTTTGAATTGCTCCCTAAATGCTCACAAAATTGCCCTGGTGGGTTCCAGCCCTTAGTGATGTGATGTTTACTGTATTCCTGACAAGGTACCGACAAGACAGAAGCGGTCACTTCCATGCCTAGAAAAATTCTTTCAGGCAGCAAAATAAAACAAGTAAAACAGCCTGGTTATTAGTATGTTTTGTACTGTACATGCACATGTTTATTTCATCATGTCACATATTGCCTCTGGTGTTACTTTAATGACGAATTGTTTATTAATACACTTGTTGACAATGTGTTTCGTGGAATCTCACCACTTCTTCGGGTCATAAAGTACCTCTGTGACTCAGAAATATGGCATAAGCATCTCAGTATTAACTTTTGACGTGAAGAAGCAAGACAGATCCCATGAAATGCATTATCCGCAAGTACGTTAATAAACATCACCTAGTGGTGGTAAAATACTGTGGAACACAAGCCAACTCTAACCTTCCCCTTTAAACTGCTTATAGTTATTTTGTATATTCAGGGGCTCTTACTAATAGCTCTGGTATTCACATTTGTTGTGAGCTGGATATTTTATGATTTTATACATCATTTATTGAGTTTTTTTGGAGCAGAACTGGATTATCCCAGAGAGGCCCATCTACCCAACTGAGGACGGGGATAATCTCCTAACCTGTCTTCCTACAGTGGTTGCCTAGCAACTCATATTTATGAGTACAATGTATAAATATTTTTTCCTTGGTATACACTTTATATCTACTTCACTAGATTGGTTTTTGGTCTCCCGTGTTTTCTTCATGAGGTATCAAGAAACTCACTTCTCACAAACAGAAGAAGAAAAGACATAGTGGACATATGAAAAGAATAAAAACAGATGAGAATCATATCAAAGGCAAGAGTAGAGGTACTATGCAGTGGGTAATGGTCACATATAGATAATGCACGCAGAAACTAATGTTACATACACACGCTAGACTACAGCGTTTCAGGTTCATTTTAAGGGAACATTACTGAACGATAGTAGTAGGGAAAAAAATGAATACTTGCC
Organism: Hyperolius riggenbachi; assembly: GCF_040937935.1. Classification (NCBI taxonomy): domain Eukaryota; kingdom Metazoa; phylum Chordata; class Amphibia; order Anura; family Hyperoliidae; genus Hyperolius; species Hyperolius riggenbachi. Next base: position 436,192,225 of record NC_090648.1, read on the forward strand.
ATGTAATTCATTCATTTTGTTTCCACTGTGAGCCTGCCGGTCAGCATCTTTACTGCTGACCTATGAAGAAAATTAAACAGCACCAACAGCCACACCCCCACTAACAAGGTGATAGGCTAAAAGGCAGGGCTGTGGAGTCAGTACAAAAATCATCCAACTCCTCAGTTTATGAAACCACCGATTCCAGGTACCCAAAATTGACTCCTCGACTCCAACTCCACAGCCCTTACATGGCTATAGAGTGGGTACAAAAATCACCCAACTTCGCATTTCATGAAACAGCTGACTCCAACTCCAGGTACCCAAAAATTGCTCCGACTCCGACTTCACAGTCCTGCTAAAAGGTTCTTTTGTCCCTGACATCAAACTGTGGGAGGGTTTCACCACAATATCAGCCACACAGAGCCCCCCTGATATTCTGTTTGAGAAAACTTAAAGATTTCTCATGTGAAATGGGGTATCGGCAATTGACTGGGATGAACTTCAATCCTGGGTTTATGTTCCTCTTTCAGCGACCCTAAAGGACACCTGGACACACTAGATTCTCAGCTGAGGCAGTTATCATGGTCATCTTGGTTTAGAATCTAGTATGTATACAGGTGTCCTTGCAGCCCCTATAATTTCAGCGAGAACCTGTCACATCATATTTGGGAACTGATCGTCTATGGTGTCACTCAATTTACCAATTGGGCTTGGCACTCCAATTAACTGATTTGAAGCCCGGGTGCCTGATTATTCACCCTGGCTGCTACCTCCACCATGGTGGTACTCAATTGGTACATTTTCAAGCTGCATAGATGTGCATGCAAATTTTGCATCATTCTCCCACAGCTCGGAATTTTCTGCATTTCACAGTTAGTGATGGTCATGTCTAGGACAACTCATGGGGAAGCATGTGATTTGTCTGATGAGCTGGTAGGTTTGCAAAGCTCTGATTTGCTGTGATCACATCCTGCTTTAGCACATGACCAAATCAGAGACTAACATATCTATCACTGATCACTGAGTTCTCCTCCTAGACATCATTATCACTATTCACAGTCCACTTCTGTCCATAGGGAAGTCAGCAGGAAAGGTGTAAAATGGAAAACCGAGAGCCTGATATGGTGTAGTATGTATTGGAAAAAGAGGAAAATATGAAACGTAAGTATTTATACTTACAAACCCGGGTTACCGCTAAGGCAACCACTGTTGAGGCAGGTGAGGAGTTTAGCCCTGTCCCCACTCAGGACTAAGAAGTCGCTCTCTGTGTATAGAAGAAAAAAGAGGCTGTAACAGTAACACCCCTCTACCAGGGGTGGACTTGTGGCATTTGTAGAGATGTACAGAGGCGCCAGAAGGATAAAAATCACTAAAATAGTTAAAAATGATTGGGAGGCGGTGGTGAGCTGAGCCACCACCGCCTCCCAATCATTTTTAACTATTTTAGGAAAGGTAGTTTGATGCAGTTTCTATGACCTTCCCTGTTTATGTGGAGCTAGATGGATATTTGCATGTGCATGTTCTGAGTACATATGTGTGTGTGCAGTATGTGTGTGTTGTCTGTGTGATGTATATTTTTGTGCGGTCAATGTGTGTGTGCAGTCTGTGGTATGTGCAATATTTGATCAATATGTGCAATGTCAGTTGAGTACATGGTTGTGCAAAAACGCACATTCCTTTAATAATCGCTCTGAAAATCGCATTGTAAATCACAATCGCTTAACACCGTTTTGCAGTGTGAACTAGGCCTTAGGTTAGTGTGAGTGTGTGTGTGTGGTGAGTGTGCAGTGTGGTGTGTGTGTGCATAGTGCATAGTGCAGTGTACGTGTGTGATGTTTGTGCAGTATGTTTGTACAGATGGCGTGTGTTTACAGTGCATTTAATGAGGACTGTGTGTGCAATGTCTACAATGTCTGTGCGGTTTGTGATGCATGATGTTTCTGTGTGCGTGTGTATGCAGTGGGTGGTGTGTATGTATAGCAGGGTCTGTGTGTAGTGTGGTATGTTGTGTGTACAATGTAGTGTGTGTGCAGAGTGCAGTGCGCGCGTGTGTAGTGTGTATGCAGTGGGGTGTACATGTATAGCAGGGTGCTTGTGTAGTGTGGTATGTTGTGTGTGCAATGTAGTGTGTGTGTGGTGTGTGTGTGTGTGTGTGTGTGTGTGTGTGTGTAGAGTGTGGAGTGTGTGGGTGTGTGCAGAGAGTGTGTGTGTGTGTGTGTGTGTGTGTGTGCAGAGAGTGTGTGTGTGCAGAGTGTGTGTGTGTGTGTGTGCGCAGAGTGTGTGTGTGTGTGTGTGTGCAGAGTGTGTGTGTGTGTGTGCAGAGTGTGTGTGTGTGTGTGCAGAGTGTGTGTGTGTGTGTGTGTGTGTGTGTGTGTGCAGAGTGTGTGTGTGTGTGTGTGCAGAGTGTGTGTGTGTGTGTGCGCAGAGTGTGTGTGTGTGCAGAGTGTGTGTGTGCAGAGTGTGGAGTGTGTGGGTGCAGTGTGTAATATGTATGTGTTATGTTAGCACTGGGCTCCCGTGTTTTCTCTCTATCCTCTCTCCCCCTATCTCCAGTGTAGCCTTTCCATCTTCCGCATGGATGCCCCGCTAATCTGCCCCCTGGGCACAAGAAAGCAGGGGCTCCGTAGCTTCCGTTTAAGCACCCCTCCCCCTTCTACCCCGCCAGTGTCCTGAGGCACAGAGATGTAACACTAATGCGGCTTGCCAGCTGCTATGCCATGCACAGAGCGCCGGGCCGACTTGTGTGCCAGGCTGAACACTAACTTTGTAAACTCGCCAGTTAACCCTTTCAGCTGCCATCAAGGAGGGTAGCTACGGGCACTTTAGCAGTGGTAGACTGTGACCTGGTGGCATTGTTATTTGGGTAACGTAAGACTGACTGTCCACTCTGCCATGGCGCTACAAATAAGGTCACCGCTGGCATCGATTTTCATATACCACCCAGAAGCTCAGTAAGCAGATTGCTCATATCTTAATCTCTGCACACACGTTCGACCACCGTCGGTGTAAAACAAGCGTTCCCAATGGTTTGTGATAAACAATGACGTCTCAGCATATTTGCATTACACGATGGCACAGTGACGTTCTACCGAACGGATCATTAGTGGAAGTGGGCAGCACTGTGGCATAGTGGTTAGCGCACTCGCCTTGCATCGCTGGGTCCCCGGTTTGAATCTCAGCTAGGTCAACATCTGCAAGGAGTTTGTATGTTCTCCCTGTGTCTGCATGGGTTTCCTCTGGGCACTCCGGTTTCCTCCCACATCACAAAAACATACAGATAAGTTAATTGGCTTCCCCCTAAATTGGCCCTAGACTACAATACATACACTACACAATACATACATACACTACACAATATAGACATATGACTATGGTAGAGACTAGATTGTGAGCTCCTCCGAGGGACAGTTAGTGACAAGACTATATATACTCTGTACAGCGCTGTGGAAGATGTCGGCGCTATATAAATATTAAATAATAATAATGAAAGTCCTAAACCAGCAGGCACACATGCTGTAATGATGAGACAAATACACTTGAAATCCTATAACGAGAATCTATTATGGAGGGCAAGTCTGCCATCCATTCAAGTCAAAGGTGTGCACTGACTGGTATATTGCAATCTGGAGTCACACAGGTGCAGTGAAAGGTATGCAGTGACTGCTGGTATAACAATGTGCAGTCACACAGGTGCAGTGAAAATGGATGGGCTCCAGGAGGGAGCGCAGCCTGATTGGCTGCCATGTGTCTGCTGACTGTGATGCAGAGGGTCAAAGTTTAGCCCAATGATATAGTATAGGGGTGGGTCAAACTCGCATAAAATTCGCGTTTCAACGCGAAAGCGAACCTGGCTTGTTTGCGTGAACAAGTTTGCATGCGAACCGTTCGGCCCATCTCTAGTGAGCAGTCAGCTGTCAGTTGTTGAGGATGAAGGAGAAGAAAACATTATAAATATAAATCTTATAAATATAAACCTTATAACCTTATAAATTCTTTCTTCACTCATTGTTTTACAATTAATTAATTTAAAAGAATGTGTTATTACATACCTAAGACAACGGTGCTTGACCTGGGACTTTAAAATCCTAGTATGACTCAATGTTTATTCAACTATTCATTCTCTTGGTAAAAAAAAAAAAATCGGGAAGGTGGCAGCCCCAGGACCGCCTAACGGCGAAAGGCGTCAAGTCCTGGGTTGGGGTTTTACAGGTGATCCGTCATCAGTCTACCAGCGGACGGCAAAACCACCATCAATTTACATTGAACAGCGCTGCAATCTACTGCAGCGCTGTACTGGGGACAGACGTGTCACTCGGCTGTCCCCTAGAGAGGCTCTGATCGCTATACCCTCTCATAGGCTGATTCCTATGAGAGGGGATCGCCATGATTGGCTGGCGGGGTAGGGAGGGAGGGGACTAATTAAAATAAATAAAAAATAGAGAAATTTATTTTAAAAAAATACAAATAAATAAATAAGAAAATAAACAAACATTACACCAGCGATCAGAGCCCACCAAGAGAAAGCTCTGTTGGTGGGCAGAAAAGGGGGGATTAACCTGCCTGCTAAGTGATATGGCTCTGCAGCAAGCTATTAAATCTGCAGAGCACTAAAGTGGTAAAAAAATATATATATAGCCTAGTCACTAGGGGGTGTAAGCCTGTGGTCCTGGACTGGTTTTTAATTTAATCCGAGCTATCTAAACTGGTTTAAGCACTTTAGTGAAATGGCTGAATTCCTTTTTGACGTGTGCACAAATATTGGTAAATCTTTCTACCCAATACCCATAACTCATCTCTTGTCAAGAAAATAAAACCTGTTACAGCCTGAGATCCTATAAACCACGGTTACCCAACCATTTTCGGCCTGAGGACTTCTTTCTAGTTTAAACATTGTTCTGGGCAGGGCTGTGGAGTCAGTACAAAAATCACCAACTCCGACTCCTCAGTTTATGAAACCACCACCAAACATTTTAAAAAGTCTGTGTCACCATTGACTTACATGACTCTTGTTTAAGGTAGGTGACCGCACAAGTTGCCCATGTTAGCGTCAAATCGGATACTTCCATCGCATCGCTCTAGGTATGAAATGTCCCATAGACTTTACCTACAATAAAAAAGGGTAACGCAACGCAATGAAAACTTCCTCGTGTAGAAGGGGCCTTAAAGTAATAGAGGCTGAAGATCAGCAGGACAGCCACGTAATTTGCATTGTTATAAGGAAATAAATATGGCAGCCTCCATATCCCTCTCACTTCAAGTGTAGTTTAAATCACCTCCAGCAGGCCTGAGTAAGTCATCTCTGTGCAGCCAGATCATAAAGACATACGCTGTAGGTCCTGTGGCTGTGGTTAGTGAGGGGTTAAGCCACAACTGTCTGCCAGTCCTGCTACGAGCGGGAGCCTCCCCTACGTCTCATCGTGTGATTATCCCATTAATTATTTTTCATAACGTGTCCCTGACCTTTGTCGCTGGCCGCCGCGGATGGCTAGGGGCTGCGTTTTGTCAGCCGCCTCGCACATTAAATTTAGAGACCTCTTTTTTTTTTTTCAGGGCCTGGAGAGCCACAGCTATGTACACATGTAATATGAAATTCCAGATGGCAGCTTTATTAATAGATATCAAATATTCAGACTCATCGCCCCGTACAGAGGGCATGGCACACATTTAATCAGCTTATCCAAGTCCCTGGATTTTCTAAAAATACTCCGCCACTTTAACCCTTCCCCATCCAAAATAGGAAGTGTGGGATTCATCGAGAAATTCCATTGCTTGAACCAGACTGCGGGCCCCGGGCCTAAATCTGGATACTCTTATCGCCCGTGGTGTCCAGCCGGCTGTCCAGATCCTCTTCTGGGTGTTTCGGCACTCACAGAGCGCTCCAACTTTGTTGGAAGAAAAAATGGATGGTGTAATTATGACATAAGCCATTTTGTTATTTAAAGGCATACTCCACTTTTGTTAACAGAATGCCCAAGCAGCTCGGGGTGACCGAAAACTACTAGGAAATTATAGGGGAGTAAAAGAGACTGAAAAGCCCTCCTTCTAAAAAGCCAACACTCAGTATAGTTTGCCTTTTTAAAACAGAAGGTATTTGCGATAATTTAGCTTTAAGTGCTCAACTGTGGTCTCCCACAATGCATCAGTGCTGAATATGCAAATTATCTCTTTATGCCCCTGAATCCAGGCTTACATCCAGATCCGCTGGTGTATAGCAAACCTATATCTTATAAAATGTACAGAGCCAAATCAACCCAACATGCAAACATAATGTAAGAGTGAACAGAGGCGCCAGCAGGATAAAAGGTTCTAAAAGGCTTAAAATCCCTCAGGAGGTGGTGGTGGACTCGCCTCCCCGAAGCAGACAAGATACTGTCAGTTTTATGACTACAGGTTTATTAATATACTCCAAAACAAACAGTGCAACGCGTTTCACGGGGTATGTTCCCGCTTCCTCAGGCAATAAACAGATAGGAGTACACAGTATAGTCTCACAGAGGCGCTATTCGTGACCTTGAGACTATACTGTATACTCCTATATGTTTATTGCCTGAGGAAGCGGGAACATACCCGTGAAACGCGTTGCACTGTTTGTTTGGAGTATATTAATAAACCTGTTGTCATAAAACTGGCGGTATCTTGTCTGCTTCGGGAAGGCGAGTCCACCACCACCTCCTGAGGGATTTTAAGCCTTTTAGAACCTTTTATCCTGCTGGCGCCTCTGTTCACTCTTACATTATCAATATCCACCCCTAGTGGAGGGGTGTTGCCCCTTATTTCCTTATCTACAGAGAGCGACTTTTAATCCTGAGTGAGGACAGGTCTAATCTCCTCACCTGCCTATACAGTGGTTGCCTAGTAGGTAACCCACGTTTGTGAGTATATACATTATATACTTTTCATTTCCAACCCCTTGTTTTGCATACTACACTATATTGGGCTCTCGGTATTTCTTTTGTCTTTATTGTTACAACATGCAAACAGTTTTTTTTCGACTATTAGCGATCCCCTCGTTTCAGCTTGGTAGAATTATTGGCACGCATAGTTTTAATCCACGTACCTTGCTTGTGTGTGTGTGTGTGTATGCAAATAAAGTGCAAGTAAAAGAGTAGTGAAGTTAAAACAGACCGAGAACCAATGTGGTGTAGTATGGTTCTTTAAATGGAGAATTAAATAGAAAGATACCCACAAACAAGGGGTACCAGTGGGTGACCAATTGAGGTGCAGACGGGGCGAATAAACTCAGTCCCGTTTGGGTTAAAGTGGACCTGAACTCTTGCACAGGACAGAAGGAAAGAATAGAAAAATGCTCCATGTGTGTATTTAGAGAGTTCAGCCTTCTAATTCCCCCTCATCTTTGACCAATCACAACTGTAATTTGATCTGTCAGCTTTATCAGCTGGCTGCCTCGGTAGAGCAGCTAATTTATAAACAGAATATGTTAACCCTATAACTGCTTCCATTAAAGCAGGACGTAGGCACACTACAGATATATTGCAGGATTTGTATCAGCTGTAACAAAAAATGTTTTCCTGTAAAGATTATTATGCTTTTGCTTATCTTTCAGAGCAGAGAGGAAGTTATGAGTTCAGATCCGCTTTAAAAGTCACTCTCTGGAAGGTGGGCAGGGGAGGCAATTCTCCACAAAAGGTGGAACAAAAATTAGGAGAAATAGAGGTGCAGATAAAATATTTAAATGGTAAATTCGCATTCTTGTTTGAGTATCCTTTATTTTTGAATTAAAGAACTATTGTACACATTGTGCAATCACCACTACCTCCCCGAACCGGGCCGAGGCAGAGGCGAGAGAGGCTCCAGCCTCAGGGCACAGTGTAGGGAGGGGGGTGCACACAACTCACTCAGTTATCATTCCCCTTTTGTGTTTGAAGCAGAGAGAAATAAGTAAAGGGGATACATGGCAGTGACTGCAAGCCAGATAACTAGAGATTAAGGTTTTGGGGCCCCTCTCGACTCCGACTCCTTAGTCTGATACTTACAATACCAGGGCTGTGCAGTTGGTACAAAAATCACCGGACTCCTCAGTTTATTGAAACCACCAACTCCGACTTCAGATACCCTAAATTGCTCCGACTCTTTGACTCCAACTCTATAGCCCTGCTAATAAGCAATGTTAATGTATTATACATAGAACATGGCAGAGATTAACTCAACCAGAAAGCTGTTTAGTTCCATTAGTGGAGAATCGGCCATAAAAAGCTTATAAATGATTCCTGGATGGCTGCCAGGTACCTGAAGCTTAATTTGGACAAGACTGAGCTTCTAATATTCCCACCCCGCACAGCTGCACCCCTCCCAGATCTGCACGTCACTATTGAAAATACTACTATCCACCCTACCTCCCAAGCCCGCTGTCTAGGCGTTACTCTGGACTCTGAACTTTCCTTTACAGCCCACATCCAAGGTATTGTCAGATCCTGCAACTTCCACCTCCGCAACATCTCCAAGATCCGCTCCTACCTGTCACTTGACACCACTAAACTCCTTATCCATGCCCTTGTCATCTCGCGCCTAGACTACTGCAATTCTCTTTTATCTGGCCTCCCCTCTAACCGTACTGACCCACTTAAATTGGTAATGAATGCGGCAGCCAGACTGATACATTCTTCTCACCGCAGTGCCTCTACAACTCCGCTCTGTAAAGCCCTACACTGGCTCCCCATCAGCTTTAGGATCAATTTCAAAATCCTGTGCTTGGCCTACAAATCAGTGCACAAGACCTGCCCGACCTACATCTCTGATCTGGTCCACAGGCACATACCAGCCCGCCCCCTCCGATCCTCCAATGACCTGCGCCTAGTCGCACCACGCATAACTCAGTCACACGCACGATTGCAGAACTTCACCAGGGCTGCCCCTACTCTCTGGAACTCTCTCCCACCAGCCGTCAGACTCGCCCCCACCTTTAATACCTTCAAACAAGCTCTCAAGACTCACCTCTTCACGCTCGCATACCCCCCTACACCAGTATCATAATATGTTCTGTTAGACCCCCTCTCAAAAGACGCACCTATTGTCTCCACCCCACCCTTTAGATTGTAAGCCTCTGGCAGGGCCCTCCTCCCTAATGTATCCATCTTGATTATGCAATCTTACTCACAACCACCCTTCTTGTAGACTCGAACAGTCTCTATCTTGACCTATGACACTGTATTGTTATCAAATCATTTGCATGATCTTGTTTTGTTGTGAGTTTCCGTATGTTCTACCTGTATGTTAACCCATTTATCTATTGTGCAGCGCTGCGTAATATGTTGGCGCTTTATAAATACAATAAATAATAATAATAATAATAATTTTATGGGGGGTTTTTGACAAAAGAGCTTACCAGGAAGGTACAATATAGTTAATACGACTGTATTTTCATTTGGCAGTGATGACTCTTGCGGGAAAAAGCTGGTGTGTACAGCTTGGGATGTACGGGAGGACAGTCATGCCAGCAGCGCCCTCTCCAAGCAGCCCGGTGAAGAGGATTCGGTGACCAAGGCCAGCCTACACCACACGGGCTCCCCTGTGAGGGTGCAGAAGGGGAAAAGTGTGGCGACTTGTTCCCATGGCAACAACAGTGACTACGAGCTGTCCATGGATCTCAAGAACAAACAGGTAAGAGTCTTCTTCCTTCTGCTGAACTCACTGCTCAGAGTTTAATCTCCTCATGATCATTGAAACTTCTAAAGCCAACCTGATAGAGGTAATCGTAAATCAGAGATTCTACAAAAAACAAAATGTTATACTAGACGCTGTAGATCTGCATAGCTCTACTTTTCCTAAGACAAATCCCAAAACTAATTAAATCATATCTATGTAGTTTAAAGTGAACCTTAGATGAAAATAAACTGATGAGATAAACAATTGGATCTGTCCTCCTACTCCTAAAAAATATATATTTTTTTTAGATATCCCATGGTTTTATTTTAAATGTAAATGTTTTTTTAAAGTAGATTGAATGTTTAGTTGTCTATGCTCAATGGTAGTCTATTAAGATTTCAAGAGTTAAAATACATGAACTATTGACCTTTTTCTATCTTTCCCCTGCCCTCAGAAGTTGTATGCTGCCAGGAAAACGTTTATGGCTGTAATTAGCTTATCAGTGAGGTTTGCTATAGCCCCAGAAACTGTCACTTGCATGCCTGAACATTCACTCTTTCTGGCAGCAAAATAAAATAATATAAACAGCCTGGTTATTAATATGTTTTGCACTTTACATACACGTTTATCTCTTTATGTCACATGTCACCTTGGTTACATTTTAAGTTTTCTAACAGGCTGCATTACACAGAGATACCTGTGATTCATTATGACACAACTCTGAACCACTGCATGCTTCACTGGGAAAGCTGCCATGCAGGGCTCTCAGCTGTTAGAACTGGGACCCAGTAGAGATAGAAAATCAGTATCGCTAGTATTTTTTATTTTTTTTAATAGAGATTGTTTAGGGCCTGAGCCCACTAACGCAGTTGTGTCCCCATTTCAGCAACACATCAATGTTACAGATGCTGGAAAGTGGACACAACTGTGCACAACTGCGTTAGTGGGCTCAGGCCCTTAACAACCAGCACTTGCTGGAGCGATTTTCAGGGAATGCGATTCTGACCCTGCATGAAGTCGCTCTGAAAATGTAAGTGCCGGTGATTCCTTGACAGCATCTTTTTATAAACGCTTGTGAATTGAAAAACTCTTGCTAATGTAATGCTATGTTTGTGTTCTCACTGGAGCAATGTAAAAAAAAAAAATCCCCCATAGCATTACATTAGCAAGAGCTTTTCAAATCATTAGCGCTTAAAGTGAACCTGAGATGGGGCCAAATAAAAAATGTATACATACCTGGGGCTTCAGCCCCCTCCGCCCAGATCGCTCCCTCGTCGTCCTCAGTCGCAGCCTGGATCTTCCGCAAATTACCCCAGAAAGACCTCAGTTCCAGGGCATACTGCGCATGCGCGACCTGGCCATGTGCGCCCCTGGTGTATTACCGCACAGGAGCAGAATGCTCTCGGCATGATGGGGGAGCGCGCTCAGCTGGACTATGCCTGCACTGACTGGACAACTTACCGGGACCAGTTGCAGACAAACCAGTCAGCGAATAAGGACGACAAGGGAGCCAGAGGGGACTGGTGGAACCCCAGGTATGTATACATTTTTTATTTGGCCCCATCGCAGGTACACTTTTAAAAGCTCTTGCAGTGTGAACCAGCAGTAAGCACTTTAGTGCTTAAGGTAAGCGCACCATACACATGCTGATAATGCTGTGCCAGAAATCAAAACATTGAGTGTCAGAGAGATAGGCATGGGCACTACCTGTTGCCCAAAAGAGGCAAGACTGATGGTCTTTAAAGTGAACCAGAGGTGAAAATAAAATGATGAGATAAACAAATATATTTATCCTCCTACTCCTAAAAATTACTTTTAAAGTATCCCAGGGTTTTCTTTTATATTTAAACATTTACAAAGTAGATTGAATGTTTTATGGTCTCTAGTCAGTGGCAGCCAATTAAGTGTCCTAGAGTTAGAAAAAGATCAGTAGTTCATGTATTTTATCTCTCCCTGCACTTAGAAGTTGAATTCTGCCAGGAAACCTTTTATGGCTGTAATTTTCTTATCAGTGATGATTACTATATTCCCGACAAGGTGACAAGACATAAGCTGTCACTTCCATGGCTAGAAATTAAATATTTCAGGCAGCAAAATAAAACGAGTAAAACAGCCTAGTTATTACTATGTTTTGCACTGTACATACACATGGTTATCTCATCATGTCACATGTCGCCTCAGGTACATATGTGACATGATGAGATCACAAAAGGAACACTTCCTTCCACAGTCCTTTGTACGGTAGGAACACACCAGGCAGAATCGCATATGCATTTTCCATAGCACACAGTGGAAAACGCATATGCTATCCTGCCTAGTGTGTTCCTACCCGTAGGAAAGGGTCTACAGTTGTGTTCAAAATTATTCAACCCTCACTGAAAACCCCCACAAAATTATTCAACCCCCACAGAACACTACCACAAAAGTTTTGGGATAGTGTTCTGTGGACTGATGAAACAAAATTAGAACTGTTTGGGCCCATGGATCAACGCTATGTTTGGAGGAGGAAGAACCAGGCCTATGAAGAAAAGAACACCTTGCCTACTGTGAAGCATGGAGGGGGGTCAATCATGCTTTGGGGCTGTTTTGCTTCTGCAGGTACAGGGAAGCTTCAGCGTGTGCAAGGTACCATGAATTCTCTTCAATACCAGGAGATATTGGATGAAAATGTGATGCAGTCCATCACAAACCTGAGGCTTGGGAGACGTTGGACCTTTCAACAGGACAATAATCCCAAGCATACCTCCAAGTCCACTAGAGCATGGTTGCAGATTAAAGGCTGGAACATTTTGGAGTGGTCAATGCAGTCACCAGACTTAAATCCGATTGAGAACCTCTGGTGGGACTTAAAGAAAGCAGTTGCAGCGCGCAAGCCTAAGAATGTGACTGAACTGGAGGCTTTTACCCATGAAGAATGGCTGCAAGACACTTGTGTCAAGCTATGCTTCACGTTTAAAAGCTGTTATAACTGGAAAAGGATGTTGTACTAAGTACTAACAATGAATGTCAGAATCAGAATTTATTTCGCCAAGTACAACGGTGGATTGTACCCGGAATTGGTTTTGGAGCATACAGGGTCGTTGATGAAAAAGACAAGAAATAGCATACGGTTAAGCGTGGTACATACGTAGACATGGGACAAGCATACATAGGACAACATTACAGCTTGTGCGTACAATGAAGCAGAGCATCATATACAGTTAAGCATGGTACATGTCACTTGGCGGTTGAATAAAACTGATAATGATGTGAGCACAGAAAAGACATTTGTGGTTATTTCATTATAAATGTTATGTTATATTTGTCTGACTTACAAGTGCCTCTTTGATTTAATTGTAAACAAGATGACTGAAATGATCCAAATCAATGTCAAACTGGCCAAAACACTCAATTTCAGTGGGGGTTGAATAATTTTGAACACAACTGTATTTATCTATGAAACAGGAATAACAGCAGAATTCTGCAAGCCAACATAGTGGAAGAACAAACTAGAAACTACTATAGAGAGACACAACAGCACATAACACTGAACATGCACATCAGCAAAATGCACAGTGCCACCTTGTGGCTTTTTAGCACAATCAACATTTAAACATAAAAGCTGTTGCATAACTCATCAAAAGCAACAAAAGTAAAGGAAAAAAAGAAAAACAGCTATAACTCTTTGATAAAATATTGAATTGATAATTCAACAACAGCGCTGATTTACATTTCTTATAAATGCTCATTTCAAGCAGATTATTTCCAGTGACAAAACTTTCATGTGTGTACAAGGCTTTTGTCTCTGCTACATTCCTCAGGGAACAAGAGAAAAAAAAAAAAACAGTATTAAAAGGATTGACAAACCGTTTGTGTTATGTGAAAAGGATAACACAAGCCCTTCAAAGAGAATATGTAATGATACCCTATTTGAAATTTAGGAATGTACCCTTGAGAATATTAACATGTAATGCAAGTACTACTGTTTTTCTGTGGCTGGTAAGTTGGGACAATTTATTTCAAGAGTCAAAAAGGGGGTAAATATCCCGGGTACTGGCGAGGTTACATGGACAGATGAAGGTAAAATTGAAAGAGAATATTCCACGATACTCCTCTCAGAAGATGATGGGCATTGCAGTGCGGGGGTCGTTGTTTTGAAGATAATTAAGTTCTTGATCAAATTCAGTTTTTTACAGACCTTTGTAGCTCAGCATATGAAACAAAATATTACCTGTAAGCAATCGCTTATTAGGTCTCTCACAGACAAAAAAGTCTGGGGCTGGTAGATGTGAGGAGATTAGAACAATAACCCTCTGCAGTCAGGTAGCAAAAGATCTGCTTTGAGAGACATGAATGGTAAATCAGTGCTGAAATAAAGAAACATAAATGATATAAGCACAAGGGAAGGCACTTTTTTACTACCAGGACAATAACAAAGACGTATCTAGAAAAGCAAAAAAGAAATGTATCTTGGTTTTATTGATTATACAGCCCAGTTTACAAATGAGTTGTGAGGCTGTGTAAAATTTGATAAGACATGGTCAACGTTGCGAAATGACACAGAAAATAAAATTTGGGTGCAGTTTTATAACCGTTTGGATTGTATTATGTGTGGCCATCTTAGAACGTAAATCCTTCTTTCTTGGCGTGAGAAGGGTGCCCATAAATACAGTACATCACTCCTTTTGTGGGACGATCAGTCTTTCAGTCTGCTAATTTTATCACATTGGAGGAATTTATACCACAACATGGGCATACAATCGATCTTTCGATCGATTTCTGAGTAAAAATTCAAATGGGTCAATCGGGAATGCTAGAAAATATTGGTCACCAGTGCTCGATCAGGTGCACAGTGGTAACAACATTTGATATCCTTACAACCACTGTCCCCCCTCAAAGTGAATATGTCCCCCCTCCCCCCCATGCCTGTGTGCAAGGTTGAAGGCTAACCTGTCACGTCAGAACAAATCCTGGCCTCCTACGGTGTTGGCTTCCCCGTGAGCGCTAGACCATGTGACGCCAGTACATGTAACAACGTTATTAGGTGAGCCTTCAGCACTGCACATCTATCAAATGATCGATTTGGGTGCATATCTATTGAGTGATGTATAGGCATATATAAAGGACAACTGAAGCGAGAGGGATATGGAGGCTGCCATATTTATTCCCTTTTAAAGTGACACTGAAGCAAAAAAAAAAGTATAATATACCGATAATGAATTGGTTGTGTAGTACGGATAATTACTAGAACATTAGCAGCAAAGAAAATATTCTCATATTTTTATTTTCAGTTACTTTTTTCTTTTTAATAACATTGCATCATTCTCTAATATTTGCAGTTTACACACGACTCAGCATTCTAAACGATTTCAGAGCAGGCTAGTGAACTTTTGAACTTTCCTCTGCAAAAAAAAACAAAATACAGGGACTGACATTTGAGATAATAAGCTTCAGAAGACAGAGCTCTCTGCGACTTTGAAAGTCGTGGAGAGATCAGTGGATCTTTTGCATAGATAACAACTTGCGTCTCTTAACTCTTCCTGTACTGGAAACTATATTAGACTCGTATCTCTGCTGCTAATGTTTTATTTCTTAGCTGTACTACACATACAAATCATTATACGTTTATTTTCACTTCACATTCCCTTTAAGCAATACCAGTTGCTTGGCAATTCTGCTGATCCTCTGCCTCTTATGCTTCATACACACTTGAGATAAAAGTCTTTGGAAAAGGCAAGATCACAGACCAATTTTACCCCATTACATGTAGTATGAGAGCCATACTCTACACAGTCTATTCTATGGAGCTGAACTCCCCATCAGACAGAAATCTTTGCAGGATGCTGCACACAAAGATGCCCGTACACACTCAAAAGATCATTATCTGCAAAAGATCTGTTCCTGCAAAATATCCATTCCTGCAAAATGCATTCATAGTCTATGAGATCTGCAGATCCTCATACACACTTGCTTTAACAGACAATCATCTGCAGATCATCTGCAGATCAGATCCACCAGGATGGATTTTCAGATATGCAGATGATTGCCAGATATGCAGATGAAGTCTGTTAAACAAGGTGTGTATGATGATCTGCAGATCTCATAGACTATGAATGCATTTTGCAGGAATGGATATTTTGCAGGCACAGATCTTTTGCAGATAATGATCTTTTGAGTGTGTACGGGCATCTTTGTGTGCATTATCTTGCAAAGATTTTATCTGATGGGGAGTGCAGCTCCATAGAATAGACTGTGTGTAGAGTATGGCTCTCATACTACATGAAAGGGGGGAAAATTGGTCTGTGATCTTGCCTTTTCCAAAGACTTTTATCTCAAGTGTGTATGAAGCATTAGTACTTTCAGCCATAGACCCTGAACAAGCATGCAGCAGATCAAGTGTTTCTGACATTATTGTCAGCTCTAACTGAATAAGCTGCATGCTTGTTTCTGGTGTTATTCAGACTCTTCTGCAGCTAAATACATCAGCAGGGCTGCCAAGCAAATGCTATTGTTAGAACGGAAATAAATATGGCAGCCACCATATCCCTATCACTTCAGTTGTCCTTTAACTTAAACAGTTCAAAGCAAAGCCTCACAATTACTTGAACAGTGACAGTCCCTTCAATTCAACTCTATTCATTAAGGGCTCGTTTCCACTAGTGCGGCGTGCGTCTCATAGACGCACGCCAGCACTGAGCGGGTGGGCGGGATCGCAGGCAAATCCCATGAACCGTGCCATGCACGGCTATGGGATTCGCAGCCTCCACGACGAATTCTGCAGGGGTTCCGGCCGAATCGCTCCCGCAAGCGATTCCGCCGCGGCCCCGTCATCCCCTATGGCAGAGTTTCCCCGTGCGAATCATGTGCGGGGAAACTCTGCAGAATCGCCGGCGACATCGCCGAAGTGGAAACGGGCTTTAAATGTAAACCATAGTTGAGCTTGCTTACATGCAAGGATGCTGTGTAAAATGGTAAAATGCAAGTAAAAAAAAGTATGTTGTGATTTGCAGATCATATAAACCAGGGGTCGGCAACCCGCGGCTCCGGAGCCGCATGCGGCTCTTTTTCACCTTCGCCGCGGCTCCTAGGCGGCTCCGGTGTCAGTGGCTGCGGCGCGCGTGTGACGTGTGCTGTGCTGTCGCTGGCCGGCAGCCTATCAGAGAGGCCGCCAGACCAGTGCAGTGCACTGAGTGCAGGGCTTCGGGTGGCCATTTTCCCGTAGCCCTGTTTATATTATAAACCTTATATTTAAAGGAAGATAAACAAATGCTGAATGGAGAAAAAACAGTATATGCTCATTTTGCATTTAAAGGGGAGTTTCAAAAAAGTTTGCACATGGCAACAAAAGACGAAAAAGTTGTGTACTGCTGAACAAAATCAGTGTGGAACATGTGACAGGTAATGAGGCTAATTGACAACATAATTGTGTATAAAAGGGCATCTCAGAGAAGGCGAGTCTCTCGGAGATAAAGATGAGGAAGGATACACTAGTCTGTGAAACACTGCAAGGCAAATAGTGCAACAATTTAACAATATTGTTCCTCAACATAAAATTGTAAAGAATGTTTGGATTTCATTATCTACAGTCAATAAAAGCATTAGATTCAGATAATACAAATAAATCTCTGTACACAAGGAACAAGATTGAAAGCCAGTATTGGATGGTTGTGCCTTCTGGTAGAACTGTGTTTAAAACAGACATGATTTTGTAGTAGTAATCATTGTACAGACTCAGGAGCACTTCTGAAAACCGTTTCACAAATGCAAGCTAAACCTCACTATGCAAAGGAAAAAACATTTCTAAACATGATCCAGAAACACTACCACCTTCTCTGAGCCCCAGCTCACTTAAAGAGACTCTGAAGCGAGTCTATATTCTCTTTTTAAACTTTTGTTCATTTTAAGCACCATAAGCCCTGTTAAACCCAGTTTCTGTCATGTATACCATTACTGCAGTTGTAAATTGTCTGTGTTGTGCTTCTTGTTCTCCTGTAATATGTCTATGCCATGTGTACCACAAAAAATTCTGAATATAGCGCTTGCTGTATTTGGCGAAATAAATCTGATTCTGATTCTGAAACTGCCGCTATCCCGCAGCAAAACGAGGGGTTTATACCCACAAATCCCCTCTGTAAAATCCACAAATTTCTTGTTCGTGGATTTTGCTGCTCATGGAGGCAGAGCTTTGAGCTGCAACTCTGCCTCCATGCGCGTCAATCTGCCGGCTGATCTCCGCCTCTCTTCGCCCCTATCAGTGAAGGAAGACTGAGAGGGGCAGGGAGAGGCGGCGATCAGCGGGGATTGACGCACGAAGAGGCAGGGTTACAGCCCTAAGCTCTGCCTCAAGCAGGAAGTGCTCCCCGGACACAGGAGAGGGGATTTGTGGGGTTTAAACCCCTCATTTTGTCGTGGGATAGCGGCAGTTTAGCAGGGCTTATGGTGCTTAAAATGAATAAAAGTTAAAAAAAAAATTTAGACTCGCTTCAGAGTCTCTTTAAAGTGGTCTGAAAGTCAGCATTTCTACTTTGCTCGAAAAGATTCCTCACAGCTTTAAAGCTACTATCCCAGACATTTTTTTAGCAGAACATCACTGAAATGATTAAACAAAGCACCTTGTCCTGCTATTGAGCTTCAAATACCCATCAAAACTGGAGATAACAGTCCCTTTGTTTACATTCCAATGCTGATACATTTGTCTGTAACAAGTAAAAAACAGTTTCTGAGAAGCTGTCTCTGCTTCAGGCACACACAGAGCTCAGAACAACTCATTAGAAGATTTTAATATATAATAAAAAGCAATTGGAATAAAATGCAATGACAGTTTTCAGGGCAAGAAAAACTACACTTTGGAAACTTGTAAATTTGTAGACAGACAATATTACTTGTGCACCAAAGCAAATATGATAACTGTATGAATAATACAAAGTAGAAAAACACATTTTTATTGAATGTTATGTCAGAGTTTCAGACCACTGTAACATGAACTGAGATGAAGTGGAAAACTTTGCCATGGTCTGACAACTTTACATTTGAAATCCTTTTTGGAAACCATAGGTACAGAGTCCTCCAGACTGAAGAGAATCTAAGAGGCCACCCTGTTTATTATCACTACATAGAAGTGCTGTAACAATAATCCCCTTGATTATGCAGAGTTGGGTCCGAGGGCTTCTCCTTCTCTTTTCCACTTTTCAGAGAAAGTACAACAGAACAGAACATATTTACCAGCGCCATTTGTCGTCTTCTTTCCTTCAGCCACAAGCATTATTTTTGCATACTGCCGGCACCCGATACATGTCATGTGATCGGGAGCCAGGTATGCAAGCATATAGCATGCAGCTACTGGAAGGAAGAGGAATCCCAATGCTGGAGATGGTAAATCTACAGTACATACATTGCTCCGCTGCACTTGCAGTGCATTGGGGAAGGGGGGGGGGGGGGGACTGTGTGTGTGATACAGACACGGCGGAGGGGGAGAGTGATGGAACAAGGGTGGAATAAACAAATCAGGGGTCACATTGGTGCACGTATTGTTGCGTCGCTGGTGAGTTGGTCGCCTGGGAAAGCTGATTGATGGCTCTCCCTGCTGCGGCAAAACTCCCCGGAGGTGCTAAATACTATTCCCCCTCTGAGTTTTCGCAACTCAGAGGGAGCTGTCATTCTGGGTCCGGCAGCCCCGAGTTACCCTTACCCGCCCCACGCAGCATAACATTGCTTCTATGGGGCGCCTGCTTTTGGCATCCAGCGGTGAGCTCTGTGAGCCAAAACCACCTGCTTTGTCAGAATGTGTCATTAAACATGGGCCTCATTGTTTTCTGACAAAAATATATGTACCTCTTGGAGTCATCTCACTGTATGAATACGTTCACATTGGGGCATTGTGGTGCGATTTTATTCAGGCATCTTAAGGCAGAAAGTCGCACTGCAATAGTAAGTCAATGTGACGTTCAGAGTGCATTCCGACAGACACTTTAATATCCCAGTGCAGTGCATTACTGCATAATGTAGCAGTAAAATATACTTTTAATTAACTAGGTTTAAATGTGCGGTGCAATTTTATTGCACCGTTTGCATTCCTGGTTTTACAGGGAACCCAAAGCAGCTCCCATTGAGACCCTATCCTTACAGTTCCTGTCCTCTAAAAATGAGATATATATTTTTTCCCACTGTTGATCTTCGCTTCAAACCTCTTTCCATCCGCCTCCATCCAGTCGCAAGTCTGTGGCAGGCTATGTCTGCAGAGAAAGCGGCAGTCGACCATCTGTTACCTTCCTGTTTATTACAAAGCAAACCCACAGCGATAGATGTTCTTTTCTTTCTGAGCTGATTATAAATTCAAATCTATTCTCTTGTAAAAGATGGAATATTCATAATATGAAATTATGCTTGTCGTGCCTGACTGTTAAGATCTCCCGTTGATAGTGCGCCCAGACGGAATTGTAATGTATACTTCCTGCCGCAGGTGCCTGTCTGAGAAATGACACCTATCACATTCTCCACCCCTCCTTCTCCCCATCACCGACATGCCTGCCTTATTTAATGACCAAAATCCAGGCACAGATCTGCATGTAACATAGTAAATGGAATGAATTTGTTTAAAGAGACACTGAAGCGAAAAAAAAATTATGCTATAACTAGCTCTTGGCCCGGCATTGTCCGGGTATGTATTTGGCTGGTGTTGGCTCCGCCCACTTTTCCTAACCCTACCACACTATTACTCACTTACTTTAATGACCAAGTGTGTGAGCTTTGCGGTCTTTGGCATCAGTAATTTGCATTGAAATAAAATAAATCTGATTGGCTGTGGCTCCACCCCTTTTCTGAATTTGAACCCCAATCACCCAATGGCCAACTGTACCAGGTACAGGTGATTAATATTGCAAGAGGCTTGTGCCATTAACAGTGCAAGAATGGTAGCAATTAAATATTCCCCCTTGAAAATCAATAGGTGGATTTTGATTGGCTTTTGTAGGCTCCACTCACTTTTCTGAATATTAATCCCAGTCACCCAGTGACCAACTGTGCAAAGTTTGAGAACCCTACCATTAACAGTGTAAGAATGGCTGCAGTTTACATTTTCCCAATGACATTTGTATTTTTCTCCACCCACTGATGTCCCGACATTGCTCGCGTATGTATTTGGCTGGTGTTGGCTCCGCCCACTTTTTCTAACCCTAACACACAATTACTCAATGACCAAGTCTGTGAGCTTTGCGGTCTTTGGCATCAATATTTTGCATTGAAATGAAACACATATGATTGGCTGTTTGTGGCTCCACCCCTTTTTCTGAATTTGAACCCCAGTCACCCAATGACCAACTGTATCAGATTTAAGGCTTGTGCCATTAACAGTGCAAGAATGGGAATAATTACATATTCCCCTGAAAAATCAATAGGTGAATTTTGATTGTTTTTTGTAGGCTCCACCCACTTTTCTGAATATTAAACCCAGTCACCCAGTGACCAATTATGCAAAGTTTGACAGCCCTTCCATTAACAGTGTAAGAATGGCTTCAGTTTACAGTTTAACAGTGAAATTTGTATTTGTCTCCGCCCACTGATGACCCAGCATTGCACGCTTATGTGGCTGGTGTTGGTTGCGCCCACTTTTCCTAACCCTAACACACAATTATTCAATAACTCAATGACCACGTTTGTCAGCCTTGCGGTCTTGGGCATCAATAATTTGCATTAAAATGAAACAAATCAGATTGGCTGTTTGTGGCTCCACCCCCTTTTTTAATGTAAACCCTTGTCACCCAATGACCAACTGTACCAGGTTTGAGGCTTGCGCCATTAACAGTGCAAGAATGGCAGCAATGAAATATTCCCCTTAAAAATCAATAGGTGAATTTTGATTGGCTTTTGTAGGCTCCACCCACTTTTCTGAATATTAATCCCAGTCACCCAGTATTCAACTGTGCAAAGTTTGAGAACCCTACCATTAACAGTGTAAGAATGGCTGCTGTTTACAATTTTCTTCCCAGTGAAATTTGTATTTTGTCTCTGACCACTAATGACCAGATTATGTATCTGGCTATGTATCTGGCTAGTGTTGGCTGCGCCCACTTTTCCTAACCCTAACACACAATTCATCAATTACTCAGTTAGGGCTCTTTCACATTAGGGCAGATTTTCTGCGTTTCAACGCAAAGGGTAAAGTTTGCGTTACCCAAGGTGAAATGAAAGTCCATAGACTTTCATTTTAGCTTTCACATGTAACGCAGCCTTTTTGTGCGTTGCGTTACACTGCACCCAGGCGCAGTTTTTCAGCCGACGCTAGCTTTATGCGTTACAATGTTAGTCAATGTAAAACGCACACTATGCGCGTTTTTAATCCGTTAACGCAGGCAATCAGTCCCAGAATGCAACAGAGGAACAATGTAGAAAGTTGAAAACTAAAAGAAAAAATAATTACCTGCGTTTTTCTATGTGCAGTAACGCATTGAAAACGGATTAAAAACGCACACTCACTGCAGTGCAACGCATATCAAAACGCAGTAAAAGGCATACAACAAAACGTATGCTTTGAGCGTTCTCCAACGCAAGCTCTGATGTGAAAGAGCCCTTACCAAGTTTGTGAGCTCTGCGGTGTTTGGCATCAATAATTTGCACTGGAATGAAACAAATCTGATTGGCTGCTTGTGGCTCCACCCCCTTTCTCAATTTGAACCCTAGTCACCCAATGATCAACTGTACCAGGTTTAAAGCTTGTGCCATTAACAGTGCAGGAATGGCAGCAATGTAAATATTCCCCTTGAAAATCAATAGGTGTATTTTGATTGGCTTTTATAGGCTCCACCCACTTTTCTGAATATTAATCCCAGTCACCCTGTGACCAACTGTGCAAAGTTTGAGAACCCTGCCATTAACAGTGTAAGAATGGCTGCAGTTTACATTTTCCCAGTTAAATTTGTATTTGTCTCCGCCCACTTTTTATGGAAATAAAAAATATCCTATACTTTATTCCAGGTAATGTACTATGTGTGTGCCAAATTTCATTCAAATCCGTTCAGCCATTTTTGCGTGATCGAGTAACAAACATCCAAACTTTCCCATTTATAATATTAGGAGGATGAATTGGTTGTGTAGTACAGATAATTACTAGAACATTAGTAGCAAAGAAAATAGTCTCATATTTTTATTTTCAGTTATATAGTGTTTTTTTTATAACATTGCATCATTCTCTAATATTTGCAGTCTACACACTACTCAGTATTCTAAATGCTGAAAAAAAAAACAATACAGTCACTGACACTTGAGATAATAAGCTTCAGAAGACAGAGCTCTCTTCGACTTTGAAAGTGTGGAGCTCAATGGCTCTTTTGCTTAGATAACAACTGGATTTTCTTAACTCTTCCTGTACTGGAAACAATATTAGACTTATGTCTCTGCTCCTAATGGTTTATTTCTTAACTGCACTACACATACAAATCATTATATCATAATTTTTCTTTTTCGCTTCAGTGTCTCTTTAAAGAGAACCCGAGGTGTGTTTGAAGAATATTATCTGCATACAGAGGCTGGATCTGCCTATACAGCGCAGCCTCTGTTGCTATCCCAAACCCCACTAAGGTCCCCCGGCACTCTGCAATCCCTCATAAATCACAGCCATGCTGTGAGGCTGTGTTTGCATCTGTAGTGTCAGTCTCAGCTGCTCCCCCGCCTCCTGCATAGCTCCGGTCCCTGCCCCCATCCCTTCCCTCCAATCAGCAGGGAGGGAAGGGATGCAGGCGGGGACTGGAGTTCTGCAGGAGGCGGGGAGAGCAGCAGACTGACACTATAGAGATAAACACAGCCAGCTCTGACAAGCTGTTTGTCAGCAGCGTGGCTGTGATTTATGAGGGATTGCAGAGTGCAGGGGGACCTTAGGGGGGTTTGGGATAGCAACAGAGGCTGGGCTGTATAGGCAGATCCAGCCTCTGTATGCAGATAATATTCTTCAAACCCACCTCGGGTTCTCTTTAAGAGGTGTCAAAAATAAAAAATGACTATTTAACCTTTTAGCAGACAAATCACGGCGGCGATGTATCCCTGACATGTCTTCTCGGTTCTGATCACATGATATGACATGTGATCGGGATTCAGGAGACTGTGTCAGTGTTATAGCACCGCTCGGTAGTGGAATAGGGAAGAAGGAAGGTTCTCTTCCATCACCCCTGGCACGGTCTCCTGGATCCTGATCACAATGTCATATCATGTGATCGGGACCCAGAAGACATATCCAGAAGTTTAGAGCCATGGATTGAGGAAAAGACAAAGCCGTTCGGAACAGGTAACTATAACTGCTTCCTGCCACCCGTTAGCTTGGCTGCACTAGACAGGCAAACGATTTTAACCGGCAGAGGTTTAGACTAGAGTGCACAGCAGTTTAGAGAGCACAGTTAACGGGTTAAAGTGAATGTGTACCACTTTAAAAATAAAAAAGTCAGATACTCACCTAAGGAGAGGGAAGGTTCGGTCCTAATGAGCCTTCCCTCTCCTCTCTCGGTCCCGTGCAGGATCCCCCGTAGCAGTATTCGACCAGTTCGGTCAAATACTGCCACTTCCGCCGCCGAACGGATGTTTCGGAAGCCTTCTGGAGCACTTGGGCTCCCGAAGATGGCCGATTCATACTACGCATGCGCGAGCGCCCTCTTTGACGCATTTGCACGTGCATAGTATGGAGCGTCCCGTCTTCGGAAGCCCGAATGCTCCCGAAGACCTTTGAAGTCCCTGCGGCAGCGGACGTGAACGGAGGAGCCAGCGCAGCACTGAGGGCACCGGGAGAGGAGAGGGAAGGCTCATTAGGACCGAGCCTTCCCTCTCCTTAGGTGAGTATCTGACTTTTTTATTTTTTAACGTGGTACCCATTGGCTTTAAGAGCCTACAGAGTAGCACCTGCTGTCATTGTATTCCTCAACACAAATGCAGGAATATATAAAACCAGTTAACCAACCAAACCAGCCAAATGGAAAGATAAAAACAAAGGAACATATCCATCTGATATTATGTAAGGCTACAGCAAATATTTGCATCAACGGCAATGCATTATAGTAGATATAAAAGAAAAGTCTATATGTAGTAGCTAGGCCAAGAGGTTCACAATGCAAAAAGGATTGTAATAAGATAGATATTATAGTAGTCAGTGCTTTGCTTTAAAGTGGACCTGAATTCTTGCACAGAACAGAAGGAAAACATAGAGAAATGTCTGCTTTCATGAAAGCAGGAAGTAGACACACTGCAGATTTATTGCGGAATTTGTATCAGCCGTAACAAAGAAATGTTTTTCTTTAAAGGTTATTATGCTGGTGCTTATCTTTTAGAGCAGCGAGGAAGTTCTGAGTTCAGGGCCGCTTTAAATATTTGGAGCCCCCACTATCCAAAATGGTTCACACAAGATAGAACCCATTTCCTAAGGATATATCCAGCTAGGGCCGCATAGTATAGGACATGGTGAGTTCTCTCTGTAATTGTGTAATTTTACTGGAGATTATAGTTCATAGTATAGTTTTGGCAGTGGATAATCACCATGGCAACACTGGGAATGTCAGTGGACTGAATCTTGACATAGTAGGTAACTTGGCAACACTGGTAATACGAATACTTAGGAGCTAATTTGGATAGAATCCCACCAGTAAGCAGTGTAAACAGGATGCATTCACATGTAATACAAAATATATGCGGCTTGGTATTGGGCCAGTCCAAGACAAAAGGAAAGGCATTGGATTGGCCTAATTTCAACTCTGGAATTGATCACCAGAGCAGATGTTCCTATTGGAGATTTATTCCTAAATGCTGGAGTTAAAGCTGAATACAAATGTTAGGCTATTGCAGCCTAAAATCGTAATTTACCAGCATTTGTCTATAAATGTGCTACCGTGTCCCCTGCTGAGCAGGCTGTTCTGTTGTATGGAGGAGGAAGGGAGGGGTGGAGTCTGAACTCTGTACAGACATAATTAAAGTGGACCTGAACTCTTGTACACAGGACAGAAAGAAAACAGAGAAATGCACCCTGTATGTATTTAGAGAAATGAACCTGTCTAATTCCCCCTCATCTGTGACTAATCACAAGTGTAATTTGATCTCTCAGCTGTGTCAGCTGACTGCGTTGGCAGAGCAGCTAATTTGTAAACACAGGATGTTAACCCCATGTCTGCTTCCATGAAAGCAGGAAGTAGACACACTAGCCCGTATTGAATTCACTTTTTCTCCTAAGTTGTCTCCTAGGTGATATTTTTCATACATTATTAAAATGCCATTTAAGCCACCAGCAGGCAAGAAAATGCTCAAATTAATTTTGATAGAACTTTTCCACCTATTTTTTTGGTATTTTTTTTTTAATTGCAGAGTGCTGAAAAGTTATTTTGAAGAGAAGATGAAAAATTATCTCCTAAGAGATTATGAAAAAGTTAATTGCATAGGGGCCTCTGCAGATTATTTCAGGATTTGTATCAGCTGTAACAAATACATGTTTTTCTTTAAAAGTAGTTATGCTGTTGCTTATCTTTTAGAACAGAGAGGAAGTTCTGAGTTCAGGTCCGCTTTATCTCACTGTGGCTTGTTTGCAAAGGTAACATTGAAGAAGCTACAGGATATTGTCCATAGCAACCAAACCAATCTAAGTTAACACTTTTCTAGTCTTGCCAAAGAGAAAAACAGCTTTTATGTTGGCTGCAGACAAGACAACATGGCCACCTTTACTTCTCTCACTTGGTCATTTGATAAAGTGTAGCTGATTAACAAACCTATTTCCTTTCTTTCCTAGATTGAGATGCTGGAACATAAGTATGGAGGTCACATGGTTTCTCGAAGAGCTGCATGCACCATCCAGACTGCCTTCCGCCAATACCAGCTCAGCAAGAACTTTGAAAAGATCCGAGACTCGCTCTTGCAAAGTCGGCTACCAAGGCGTATCTCACTGCGTAAAGTGCGAGTTCATAACCCTGACAACTTTGCATCAGCTGAGAAGGCTCTCTTGGAGAGTTATAACTTGATGGGCATTCCTCTGGTAAGGTCTCCATCTCTTCCAGCCACCATCAGTGGGGCATTAACTGAACTGGAAGACTCCTTTACTGAGCAGGTACAGTCTTTGGCCAAATCCATTGACGATGCCCTTAGTACTTGGAGCCTAAAGACCATGTGTGCCTTCCCAGAGGCTGGTTCATACCAGATACGGGAGGCCTTTATGCATCAGAATCCTGATCTGGACCCACCTAAACTAGAAGAGCGGGAATACGACGAAGGCCAGCTGGGGACGCTTCCAAAGAGCAGCAGCACATTGATGATGGCCTTTAGAGATGTGACTGTTCAGATAGACAATAATAATATCTCAGTCTCCTCATCAACCTCTTTATCTATGTCCAACTGTCTTTCTGGCACACCAAATCCAAAACCAGAAGAAGATCGGGCTGGTGGAGAAATCACACTTGAACCTCCTTCTCAAGCGGGGCCATCAAGTGATCCTCAACAGGTACAAAACTGTGTACCAGAAGTGAATGGAGATGGGGTGGGGAAGGAGTTAGTTGGTCCCGTTCAGACTGAACAAGAACCTGCTGACCTCTCAGAACAACTGAGCAGCAGTAGCACGTCTACCTCAGCCAAGTCCGTATCCGAGGTGTCTTCTAAAGAGGCCTTGCAAGCCATGATCCTCAGCCTTCCTCGTTATTATTGCGAAAATCCAGCTAGTTGTCGCTCACCAACTCTGTCTACAGACACCATGAGGAAAAGACTCTACCGCATCGGGCTCAACCTCTTCAACATGTAAGCAGAGGCCTTACGATGTTATGGGGAGAATTTATAATATGTCTTTGGGTCACCAGTGATCAGGTATTATAGAATGAGAGCTTGAAAAAATGCTTCCAGTAAACAGTGGTTAACAAGTACCGATAACACGTGAGATTTTTATGAAGGGTTGGTATCCGTTACAGACTTGGACAACTGAAAGACTCCCCTTACTGTAGTGTTAGAATTGGAAGGGCAAGAAACTGTAAATGAACCAGTCTGAGTTACCTCTCCTATATGAAAAGTGGAGTCCTGACCTGCAGAGTTTCCTCTCCTAAAGCATAAGTACAGAGTACTGGACTGCAGAGTTAACCCACCTATAGGAACAGTGTAGAGTCCTAACCTACAGAGTTCTCCTATAGCAAGATTGTAGACCGTTGCCTCTCCTATGGGAGCAACCAGCTTTCAAGAGCGATGTGCTTAGGTGAATCACTTCTTTTGCTAAAGATGCAACTCAGATACAACAGCCAAAAAGTACCTAGCAGTGTCCTCCAATCGTTTTCAAATGATTACTCCATTTATTAGATAGCTGAAATTACAATCATAATGTAGAGGACAGGCTTGACATCAAATGCAACATTTTGAAAGACACATCCTTTTTTCATGAAGCATGTGTAGCCATATACAATAAATGTATGACTTCCAGCTTTAAATATACCTACTCAAAAGAGCAGCTAATCAGAAAACACACTGACAAATAGAACACAAAGGCCGCATCGTTCGGAGGGTAGGAGATAGTGTCACAATACGGGCGGACCAGATGGCAGACTGAAAATCATCCCAACTAATAGAATGAATACAACCCAAATTGCAAACCAATCATAGGGCAGCATGCAAAAGACCGGAAGTTAGTCCTGTAGGAACAGTGTAGAGTCCTGACCTGCAGGGCTACCCCTCCTGCAGTTGGACTCCAAAGTTTTGACTTGCAAAGTTACCCCTCCTACATAAAAAGCAAGAGTAGTAGAGTTAACATTACCATAGGAAGAATGTGGAATCCTTACCTGCAGAGACCTGCAGCAGAGTCCCTGCTCTGTACAGCTTATTCATAATGCAGGAAGTCAGAAAGTTTGTAGGCGGCAATCTATACTCTTCAAAGAGAGTACAGATTCCAGCCTGCTAAAGAAATGCACATTTTGCACCAATTTTGGTAAATTATAGCTGGCTGCAACTGAAATGCCAAGACATTTTTTAACAGCAGCAATGACATTTTTAACAACATAAAAACACCAACTTAGTCACATATGTTCTCCTAGATCTGTGTAGGGGCTCATTTGCAGTGCATCATTTTATTTGTATAAAGTACCTTATTAGCGGTTGACAAAAAAAATACTGCCATAGGCTTCGATCTCCTCTGAGAGTTCAGACTGTGTCTGATGTAGTCTGAACAGCAGGATAATGCAATCCACGCAGTAGCAGCCCTCCCCGCATAGCTTTAAATGAACTCCCTCAACTTTGCCACTTTAGGTCATGTGATCGAAATTTTAAGACGGGAATTATTTAGTTGCGGACACTTCATTTTACACAAACATATAACATTTTAGCACTCCGATTACTAATATATTAGATGGTATTTTTAGATCTCTGCCTAGAGATCGGCTTTACATTACAAACCATATTTTAGAGCGCTGAAATATATTTGTATCAATTTTTAATGAAGTTCAGTTTCACTGTAAGTAAAGAGATTGCAGACGCTCATTTGCTATGCAGACCTTATAAACTAAAGTTCAGTAATTGCAGAGGACTGTAAAAGGGACATTGTTAGACTACAGCCACGGAGCAAGCCTGTATCAGCAGAATGAACTATGCTTATTACATCTAATTTACGGAACTTCTTCTGGGTTGGAGAAGATAAACAATCTTGTAGGCCAGGCATAGATTTGTTTAAAACAAGTCCACTAGAAAACACACAGGGTTTTATTTGAACAAATTCACTTTAATTCTTCAATCACCAATATTCTAAGTTGCGGACATAGCGTGCAGACACGGTTTCAGAATTCCAAATCACAAAAGAGACTGCCTGACACGTGTTTCACGGCCAAAAGCCGCTTCCTCAGAGGCACACTGTATACAAACATATCAGCTGCAGATCACAGGAAATGCACCACCGCAATCTGAAAAGAAAAAAGGCACTCTGCGACAATTCCATGCGTGCAGCGCACCACCATGGACAAGAGGTTGCAACCTCTTATCCATGGCAACGAATCGTCGCAGAGTGCCTTTTTTCTTTTCACTACAGATTGCGGTGGTGTATTTCTCATGATCTGCGGTTGATGTATTTGTATACTGTGTGCCTCTGAGGAAGCGGCTTTTGCCCATGAAACACGTGTCAGGGAGTCTCTTTTGTGATTTGGAATTCTGAAATCGTTTCTGCACGCCAGGGGCTTGAATCACTAAACTGTGATAACTCAAATATCACACCTTATTATCAGAGATATTACACCTTATGAAAATATATCACACCTTATGAAAAGATATCACACCTTATCAAAGATATCAATCCTTATCAAAGTTAACACGCGTTATCAGAGTAGCATAGCGAGCGCTACGAACCCGCAGGGGCTCAGAGCAGGACGAGTGCCATTGCCAATTAGCAAGCATAAGTTTGTAGCCCTCGCTATGCTACTCTGATAAGGCATGTTAACTTTGATAAGGTGTGATATCTTTGATAAGGTGTGATATCTTTTCATAAGGTGTGATGTCTTATCATAAGGTGTGATATCTTTTCATAAGGTGTGATCTTTGATAAGGTGTGATCTTTGATAAGGTGTGATATTTGATAAGGTGTGATATTTGGTAAGGTGTGATATTTGAGTTATCACGGTTTAGTGAATCAAGTCCCATGTCCGCAACTTAGAAGATTGTTGATTGAAGAATTCAAGTGAATTTGTTCATATAAAACCCTTTTGTAGTGGATTTGTTTGATGCTTTGTTGTGGGGTGGATCAGAACTACTTGTTTTATTGTGGTTTTTGTCGCTATAGATTTATTTAATAGTGGATGTAGGGGCATACCAACACATCATGGGGCCCCCAGCAAAACTGTAATGGCCCCCCCAGTGTTCACACCCTTTGTGAGGAGTGCTCATCGACAACAAGTTAAATAATCGCACTCAATGCCAAGCCGCTGCAACTAAAGCTAACAAAATTTTGGGATGCATTAAAAGGGAAATAAAACCTCGAGATGCTAGCATAATATTGCCCCTGTTTAACTCTCTAGTAAGGCCACATCTGGAATATGGAATTCAGATAATTATGTAACTATGTACCTTGTCTATCCCTTGTGACCCTCACAGCCAGGGAGCCCATCTTGCTAGAGCCATAAAACAAGTGTGGGCATCATAATCATCGCACGATAATAAGCGTATCCACAAAAACACCTGATCTGAAGGATGGTCCCTTTATCTAATGGGAGTGAAGTAGTAATTGGGGCCCCCTTACAGCTCTGGGCCCCCCTGCGGCTACAGGGGCTGCTCCTTTGTAGTTACGCCCCTGACTGGTTGCTATTAGGTGGGAAACATTTCCAGTCCTCAGGTAGCATGCTGGCCTAGTAGCTTGTCCTGTAGTCTTGCAGAGAGTCCTAGGTTAAAATCTCATCCACAACACTATATGTACAGCATTTGTTGGTTCTCCCCAAGTATGTGTGGGTTTCCTCTGGGTACTCTGGTTGCCTCTGGTGAAGAGCCTGGTAGACTGTGGTTGAGAAATACAATGATCACCATTGCAGATTGTGAGCTCCTCTAATGTACATTGTCCCTAGTTCTCAAAAGGCCAGCAACATTTAGAAAAACAAAGTAACGTAATTAAGTAATATTAGCAAATGTCAACTACCATCATAAGCTCAATGCGCAAACTGTTTAGCATAACGTGTGCTACTGTATTTGCATAACACGTATTATACAAGCAATGCATGCATTGGGTACATAATGCAAGCTGCACAATTTGACTATTACTTTTTTTTCTCTTAAACACCCTTATAAGTTACTAGCCATTCAGGAAGTGTGAACAATATGACTTTTAGCACCTAATAACAGACAAGACACGTCCTGGCGGACTCAAAGCACCAGAGATGCAACCACTAGGATGCACTCTATAGGCCAGTGATGGCTAACCTTGGCACTCCAGCTGTGGTGGAACTACAAGTCCCATAAGGCATTGCAATAATCTGACAGCTCTAAGCATAACTCAGGGAGGCACAGGCATGATGGGATTTGTAGTTTTGTCACAGCTGGAGTGCCAAGGTTAGCCATCACTGCTATAGGCAGTAGCAGTGTTAGGGAGTGTTGCCTAACCAAGGTCTCCTCACTGAATAGGTGCTGGCTTACTGGGCTGGAAGAGCTGAGATGTGAACCCTGGTCTCCTTTGCCAGAGGCAGAGCTCTTAACCAGTACACTATCCAGCCACTGCTGCAGACAATATTTAACAAACCCACACCAGGGATTCTGGGTCATTTATGTTTTTTGAAGACCACCTGTTGGGTCCACCTTTGTTATGTGCTGCTGCACAAGCCACCATGTATGGGAGAGCACACTCTGCTACAGAACATATTTGCAAGGTGCCATACTCTGCGCCCTATGAAACTCAATGGAGTGGGCATCATGGAACATATCTGTAGTCAGATAACATAATGGAATCTTTCCACTCTGCAACTTTTTAAACATTTTTATTTAAACACAAAACAACACAGGAAAACTTGTGTTATTATAAAAGGCATGGTACAATGCATAAAATACTGAGAAAACTTGCACAGAGCACCATGAACTCTATGCCAGCTCTGACCAGTGGCCCTGGTGAAACTTGGTAAATGAGACCCATAGTTTGATGAGGCCTTTTTGTAAACCCTCCTTACTAGAGATGGCTCGAATCTCCGATTTTCGGTTCGCGAACCTCGAACGCGAACCTCCGCAAAAAGTTTGGTACACGTGAAGTTCCGCGAACCGCAATAGACTTCAATGGGGAGGCGAACTTCGAAAATTAGAAACATTTATGCTGGCCACAAAAGTGATGGAAAAGATGTTTCAAGGGGTCTAACATCTGAGTTTTTGCATGGGGGAGTGGGATAGAAGCTAGAAGTCCCGGGGAAAAATCTGGATTTGACGCATGGCAGCGTTTAAGGGCAGAAATCACATTGCATGCTAAATTGGAGGCCTAAAGTGCTTTAAAATATCTTGCATGTGTATACATCAGTGTAGTAGAAATTCACAGTGCAGGTATATTCTTCCCTTGGATGTATATCTCTCCACTTCACCACCTGTATATGCACTCAAGGTGCAGATAAAGCAAAACAGGGATGCTCTCAGTGGATAGGATGAATCTTGTTTATACAAATGTGGTACTATGGACCTCCGTCTGCAGTCTTCAGGGGTTTATCCCCTGAAGACGGTAGACAGCCGAAACTAGTCAGGTCAAGAGCAGGCAGCATGCAGCAGGGTCGCATACGGAGGTCCATAGTACCACATTGGCTACGCGCCTAGAGAGGGTCCTAAGTGGATTAGGGCCCTCTAGAAGTAAGTGTCACCTCGTACCACCTGTATTGCCCTTTTTATGCAGGAATAAACAAGATTCATCCTATCAACTGAGAGCATCCCTGTTTTGCTTTATCTGCACCTTGAGTGCATATACAGGTGGTGAAGTGGAGAGATATACATTCAAGGGAAGAATATACCTGCACTGTGAATTTCTACTACATTGCTGATAACTTGGACACTAGGATTAATCCTAACACAGCTTCATTTCTATTCTTCACGCTGACTTGGGGCGCCACAGTATTTGCACTACGCAATGTGTATACATCAATCAGGTAGTGTAATTAGAGTACTGCTTCACACTGACAGATCAAACTCACTGTGTAACGCACAGCACACAGCAGTTTGTGTAGTGACGGCCGTGCTGGTGCGCACCATGACGAGAGTGCAGGTGATGGCAGCTTTACAGCCCATATGGTCGCCGGGCTAAGGTAGCTCAATGACAGAACAGTGACTGTCCAGCTGATCGAATTTGGTCTGTCCACAATGAAGCAACGACCTTATTATCTTGGGTAACACTGCGTGCGCTCACGTAGGTAGATGCACTGAACAGGTAGGTATGCAGTGAGTGGTATTACAAATGTGCAGCTGTCACACACACAGGTACCGTGAACAGGTGCAGTGACACTGCGTGCGCTCACGTAGGTAGATAGGTGCACTGAACAGGTGGGTATGCATTGATTGGTATTACAAATGTGCAGCTGTCACACACAGAGGTACCATGAACAGGTGCAGTTACTGGTGGTATATAACACTGCGTGCGCTCAGGTAGGTAGATAGGTGCACTGAACAGGTGGGTATGCAGTGATTGGTATTACAAATGTGCAGCTGTCACACACAGGTAGTCACTGAATGTGCTGGGCCTGGCAGTGGGACAGTAGGAATTACCAAGGGGCCAAGGTCCCACCAGCAGCTGCGACTGACTGACAGAGCTGTATATGCAACACAAGTGTCTGTGGGACACACACACACAAAAAAAAAATAGATCACAAGAACAACATGAGCTCTCAAAAGAGCTGTTGAGGATGAGGAGTGCTTTTTAGCAATAAGTATCAGCAAGAAGGAGCAACCTAACAAGCCTAACACAAGAGCCTAACTAAGCTTTCCCTATGTCAGCAGCCAGGTTCTCTCCCTTCTCTAATTACTGCAGCCACACGAGTGAGTGAAATGGCTGACGCTGCCTGCGTTTTATAAGGTGGGGGGCTCCAAGAGGGAGTGTAGCCTGATTGGCTACCTTGTGTCTGTGGACTGTGATGTAAAGGGTCAAAGTTGACCCTAATGATGTAGTATAAGGGGCGGGTCGAACTCGCATATAGTTCGCGGTTCACCGCGAACCACCGATGTTCGCGCGAATAATTTTGCGTGCGAACCACTCGGGCCATCACTACTCCTTACACCCCAAAGAATTTAATAGAATCAAGCTAAGTAAACTTTATATGTGCAAAACCCATCAGACAGTGAAATCCTGCAGTCTCCTTCTATGTCTCCCTGTGGGGACATCTGTGTTGGCAGCGCGTGACTAACTGCTCTTCTCTTTGCAGTAATCCTGACAAGGGAACCCAGTTCTTGATCTCCCGAGGGTTCATCCCTGATACCCCCATTGGGGTGGCCCATTTCTTGCTTCAGAGGAAGGGCCTGAGCCGTCAAATGATTGGAGAATTCCTGGGGAACAGCAAGAAGCAATTCAACCGGGACGTCCTCGAGTGAGTATTCTTTATTCCACACTCGTAATCCTCTAATTCCTTGCTGTCCAAACTGTGGCCCTTTCAGTAATTCTGGTGAAGCCTTTAAACTGCTGCATTATCAATGAAAAAAAAATATGAAACCCTTTTCTTTTATACTCTCCTCTTTTGTTTAGTCAACTCCATCTCTTGTACTTTTGCATGCCAGATATTTTTGTCAATTACTGCTTCTTTCAGTTGCATAGGCATGTTCATAGCTTCCCATATGCAGTCTGTCCATCCTCTTCTTCTTTTGCCCTCAATTTTTCCTAGCATCAAGGATTTCTCCAAAGAATCCATCTTCTCATTATGGAAAAAGTATTTGAGTTTTAATAGCAGGTGGGTTTATGTTACACATACCGCATGTACTTTCTTCCTGGTTTCTTGTGTTCCACCTCATAGTAACAGCGGCCTTGTTACTATGTGAAGGCATGCAAGAGACCTGGAAGTAAGATATGTGGCCCGTAGATCTCAGCAAGTTGGGGATCTCTGGCCACTAAATGGGGGGAGGGCTATCTGTCCACCAAACAGGGTGACTATCTCGCCACCAGATGGGGGGCTATCTGGTCACCAAATGGAAGGCTCTCTTGTCACCAAACTGGAGGGGGCTTTCTGGCCATCAAAAGGGGATTTGGGCTATCTGGAAACCAGACGAGGGGCTATCTGGCCACCAAAGGGGAGGGGGGTGCTCTCCTGCCACCAAATGGGGGAGCTTTCTGGCCACATTACAGGGGTCCTCTGGCCTCCAAATGGGAGGGGGCTATGTGGCCACCTAACGAGGGGTGCTCTCTGCCCACCTAACGGGGGATGACTCTCTGGCCACCCAACTGGGGGGCTCTCTAGCTACTTAAATGGGTGGCTCTCTGGCTAATAACAGCATGGGCTCCATGACTACCTATATGAGGGGAGGGGCTCTGTGGCTACCTGTACTGAGGGGCATCTTATACTGTGGGTGCCTACATCTGGCTACCTATTGCTGGGGGCTCCTCTGGCTACCGACACAGGAGGGGGTCTACATCTGGCTAGCTAGTACTGGGGGCCTCTGGCTAGTTATATTGGGGGCTTCCTAATAGTGGGGGGCACCTCTTGCTACCGCATCCCAATAGTCTTTATATCCAGCTCTTTTAACACTTTGCATGCCGTGGGATCACCCGCTGTACAAAAAACAAACTTCATATGACCCTGCGCCAGTGTGCGCCTACAGGGGGATATGCATAGGCCCGCCCCCTGTTCAGTGACATACTCCCTGCTGAACAGGATGTTTATCTCCGGAATTCCCGTCAGTCCACGGAGGTGTTCCACGTCGCACCGTGCTCCCTTCGTTTGGCTACACCTAGTGTGTAGCCATAGACTTGCATTTCTGAATACTGAAACACTAAAGAAGTAGCCTGCATACTGGTATATAGTGACTTGATTACATATTATTATTTGCTCTGACGAGTTGATTTACATTGCACTTCTGCATAATCCATGCAGTAGGCACGGATCATGCATAACGCACTGTTGAATTGATGTCAGGATTGTGGCATTTGAGTACTTTCGTTGCACTGCAGCGAAATTAAGGTCTTAATTCATTTTTAATGAATTGATTCAAAATTTAGCAGCGTAGCTTAATGTGAGAGAGCACTAATACTTTACTAGAAGCCGCTACTATGTTAATTAACATAGTTACTTACATAGCAACGTGCGGCGGCAGGAATAAAGAAGGCACACTCCTTACATAGCTATGTGCACTGCTATGTATGCCGTGCATAGGGGCCACCCCTTCTTTTTAAACGAGCGCTCCCTCACATTAAGCTGTGCTGCTTTGGCAGCGCAGTTTAATGAAACAAGCCCTAAGTATGAAAGTCTACATAGACTTTAATTTACTTAGCCGTCTGTTGCGGTAAAATTGCTTAAGACAACTTTAATGCAACAGAATAGTGTGAAAGGGACTTAAAGAGACACTGAAGCGAAAAAAAAATTATTATATAATGAATTGGTTGTGTAGTACGGATAATTACTAGAAGATAGAAGCAAAGAAAATATTCTCATATTTTTATTTTCAGTTATATAGTTTTTTTTTTTTATAACATTGCATAATTCTCTAATATTTGCAGTTTACACACTACTCAGCATTCTAAATGATTTTAAAGAGCAGGCTAGTGAACTTTTGAACTGTCCAGTGCAGGAAAAAAAAACAATACAGTTAGAGACACTTGAGATAATAAGCTTTGGAAAACACAGCTCTCTGTGACTTTGAAACTCCTGGAACTCAGTGGCTCTTTTGCATAGACTGGAGTTTCTTAACTCTTCCTGTACTGGAAACAATATTAGACGTATGTCTCTGCGCCTAATGTTTTATTTTTTAGCTGTACTACACAACCAATTCATTATATCATACTTTTTTTTTTGCTTCAGTGTCTCTTTAAAAGTGGCCACTACAGCCTTAGCTCTCTGTTCTTCACTACCATGAGTGCAACCCAACCTGATTCAATGTGTTGTGCATTCTGAATGCTCTTGTGCTTGCCACAGAAGTAAAGACTGATTATCTGAGTTACTTAAACCTTTCTGTCAGCTTGAGCCAGTCAGGCCATTCTCTTCTGACCTCTGTCATTGTTACATTTTTGTCTGCTGATTTTGATTTTTTTATCATTTTTCAAAGCATTCTGTGTAAACTCTAGGGAGAGTAATATATGTGAATCCCAAGAGGTCAGCAGAAATACTCAAACCACCTGTCTGCTACTAACAAGCATGCCATAATCATAATCACTGAGAATACATTTTTTTCTCTATTCTAGTGTTTGATGTGAACATAGAGGCTAGGTTCCCACTTGGACTGGAGCTGACAATGTAGTGTCCGCTCTGATGGTCCGTTTGGGGTCCAGTTGGTGTCCGAGGAAGAAGTGCTTCCACCGAAGGCTATATGGGAAACGCATCTGCTTTCTGGGAAAAAATTGTGGACACCACAAAAGTTACTTACCGCAATGGATCCAACTGATCCGTTGCAGACTCTCAAGTGGGAACAGATTCTATTTATAAAATATTTGTTTTACTATTTGGCCACTAGATGTCCCCCCACTTTATATTCCTGTGATCACAGCAGGCACTTTGATTGGTGAATGGGAACTATCCCCCCTTTCCACTACACTTAGTAGCACTATAGTGGGTGCTCTCACACCCTAATCTTGCCTTACTGTCAGTATTTCATTGCATTAAAACGGACATAAAAATGTCCGTTTTCCACTGTAGTGAGAACCGAGCTTAAAGGTGGCCGACTTGGCGGCTAATTGACCATCCGATTTGATTATTATAACCGAATTAAAATGGGTGCCGCCAAGTGCATGCTCGATTGACGATGTGACCAATTTCAGGCCGAAATTGGTCACCTTAACCACTTCGCATCCAGACCTTGTTTCCCACTTATGGACCAGAGCAGTTTTGACAGTTTAGCTATGTCCTTATTTAATCAGAAATAACTTTATCCCTACTTATGACACAGAGATGAAATATATATTGTTTTTTTCAAGACAAATTAGGCTTTCATGCATGCAGCTATATGTGGGGGCTTACTTGCTCGATTGGGTGCTTGGCGATAACAGCATGCGATTTTGGGATAGGCGACAAATGCAACGTAACCACGATGCTGTTCAATGTGCCCACTCCGGTGCCTACCGGTAGTGCACTATACACTACGTGTCCTTGTCCACCGCGGGCTCCAGGCGCAGTCCATACATGTGCCCCACGTGGTTGCCAGAATAATGTGACGTCACACAGACACCCACATGCAACCATGTGGGGCACGAGTATGGACAAAGGACATGGACAAGGACATGTAATATATAGTGCACTGGGGGGGGGGGGCACATTGCACATTAGGGGGACAGCGTTGGGTCGGCGATGCAACAAATGCGGTGTCCCAGGGCTGATTCCGGATCGATTTCAGCATGAAATTGTGAGGGAATCTGCCTGTGGTGTATGGCCAGCAAACAGATCTCTCTCTAATCAGATTCGATTAGAGTGAGATTTGTCTCTTGGTCAAATCTGCCCATACATCGCTAGATGTATGGCTACAGTAACATCCTTATCTGTATCTGCATGATTGTATATATTTCACTGCTGCCACATGATTGGCTAATTAGATAATGGGATAAACCAACAGGTGTACAGGGGTTCCTAATGAAGTCTTCAGCAAATTTACAGTATATATATATATATATATATTAAGAGAAATTGAAGAGTGTACAGTATATAGAGTATTAGTGTTGTATGTTCCTCCATTGTCGCAGCGC
Organism: Hyperolius riggenbachi; assembly: GCF_040937935.1. NCBI lineage: Eukaryota > Metazoa > Chordata > Amphibia > Anura > Hyperoliidae > Hyperolius > Hyperolius riggenbachi. Next base: position 436,231,061 of record NC_090648.1, read on the forward strand.
CCTAGCATGCTCACCTGAGCTCCATATCTAGGTCATTCAGCTACTCAGCACGCATTACACGCTTGGAGCCCTGCACATCTACAGACTGCCTCCCTGACTTCTACGCAGAGAGCGGCGGAGGACATTAGCACAAGGGCGGCTGGAGAACGACACAATCAAAGAACAAAATAGGTTTCAGAGATTCCGCACATTGTGTACAGCAGCGTGATATCATTCTGGAACAAGTGCTCCGACAACCTCTCAAGCAGGAGATTAAAATTCAACTCCTATTAAGCGGTTTAAGCGATAAAAGCGTTTGGGATAATGGTATTAATATTCCTAATTTCTAATTTGCTAACATTGCTAACAGTAACGTGAAATAATAGACGGGGCAAGAATTAAAGTGACACTGAAGCGAAAATAAACTTATGAGATAATGTTTTGTAGGTGTAGTATGAATAATTAATAAAACATTAGTAGCAAAGAAAGGTTACATAGCTTTATTTATAACATTGCATCATTCGTTCATATTTGCAGTCTATGAACCACACTCTGTATTTTAAAGGGATACTGTAGGGGGGTCGGGGGAAAATGAGCTGAACTTACCTGGGGCTTCTAATGGTCCCCCGCAGACATCCTGTGTTGGCGCAGCCACTCACCGATGCTCCGGCCCCGCCTCCAGTTCACTTCTGGAATTTCTGACTTTAAAATCAGAAAACCACTGCGCCTGCACGCCCGTGTCCCCGCTCCCGCTGATGTCACCAGGAGTGTACTGCGCAGACACAGACCATACTGGGCCTGCGCTGTGCGCTCTTGATGACATCAGCGGGATCGAGGACACGGCAACGCAGGCGCAGTGGTTTTCAGACTTTAAAGTCTGAAAATCCAGAAGTGAACCGGAGGCGGGGCCGGAGCATCGGTGAGTGGCTGCGCAAACACAGGATGTCTGCGGGGGACCGTTAGAAGCTCCGGGTAAGTTCAACTCATTTTCCCCTGACCCCCCTCGACAGTATCCCTTTAAGCTGTAAAACAGAGTAGACCTAGCCTTAGGGCCCTTTTACACTTGGAGCTCTTTTACATTAGCCAACTTGTGCACAAACCCGATTTCTTACACACGTTATGACAAACTGCATGACATCAGAAGGTTGCGGCTGGACGCATATCAGCTGCGCTAGTTTTAATTTACCTGATGGGAAACCGCCTGCGTTGTAAGATAAAAAGCTTCCAGAAGCATTACAACGTAACGCTCTGGAACGCTTTGTCTAATGTGAAAGGTAACATGAATGACAATAGACTTTCATGTTAACCCGCTTATCCTAAGAGCGATCCGTCAAAAAGGACAGAGCAGCTTGTAGTGTGAAAGAGCTCAGAATGCGTTGGTATGCGTTAGTGTGAAATGGTTAAGAATTATCCATTTAGGCTAGGTGCACACTTAGCAGAAACACTAGCATTGAGGAAAACACTGCATTTTTGCGGCTAATAGAAGTCTGTAGGCCGCAGGAAAAAAACGCATATAAAAACTGCGTATGTGTTTTCAAACATGCGTTTATAAAAACGCAGGTTTTGTTGCATAATTCAAAAGCATCAAAAACACACATAATGAAAGTCAATGGGAACGCAATGGTATGCATTTTTCATACGTTTTCCATGCATTTTATATGTGTTTTTTTTATTGTTTTGTATGTACAGTATTTCCGCTTCCTGTTTTCCTAGTGATTAGCATAAAAAATGCATACAAACCGCATATGCGTTTTATATATGCGAAATGCAAACGCATTAAGACGCACGTAAATCGCTTGAAGAACGCATCTGCAGTAAAAAAAAACACGCAAACGACATAATATGCAACCTTTTACGTTACGTTATATGTGCACCCAACCTTATTGCGATCATTTTTGATCAAGTGAAAAATGGGAGAGGTAGAAAAATTGTGGTGTATTCAGTAAATAGTGGTAAAAGTTACCTGTGCTGACATTTACCTAGTTTGCATAATTTGCATAATTTGTGTTATACGTTATATACACTGTTTGCGTAATGTGTGTTTCAGTAGTAACATACAGGTTGTGGCTTGCATTACGCATACTATGTAAGGTGGGTTAACTAGTTTGTGTATTGCCTGGGAAAATGTATGTGCCTTATGTGCAGCCTCTCTATTATTTGCGCCTCATTGTTCCTCCGCCCTCTCTAGCATTGCCTGTTGAGTATGTTCTGACCGTTCTCCATGTCTCACAGCTGCGTGGTGGATGAAATGGATTTCTCTAACATGGAGCTGGATGAGGCCTTGCGGAAGTTCCAGGCTCACATCCGCGTACAGGGTGAGGCCCAGAAGGTGGAGCGTCTGATAGAGGCCTTCAGGTGAGGCCTTCATGTCCAGTGACTCGAGTGTGACTGTGTGCAGCTTCCCACTTGTACCAGAATATTGTGCTTTGTTCTCCCACAGCCAGCGATACTGCATGTGTAACCCGGACATTGTGCAGCAATTCCATAATCCGGACACCATCTTCATCCTGGCCTTTGCTGTTATTCTGCTCAATACAGACATGTACAGCCCCAGCATCAAACCGGACCGTAAAATGATGCTGGAAGACTTCATCCGCAATCTACGAGGTCAGCGTCTTTTTCAGTACAACTTCAGACAAGTATTTGTTCCAGAGTGTGATATAGCCAATGATGTAGCAATAGCCAAAGCAGACACATAGCAAGTGCTTTGGGGCCCATAGGCTGTAGGGGAGCCCATTTATCTATAACTTATTTGCTGATCTTTTTTTTAGGGGTTGAGTCATCATAAGGAAACCAGTGGGGAAACCAGTGGGAAAACCAGTGGGGAAAACAGTGGGGAAACCAGTGGGGAATTCGTAGATTTATTCCAAAGTAGAACATACAGGGAAGCCTTGCTAAGCATTGCCATATCTCCAGGGCCGGTTCAAGTAACAATTGGGCCCTAGGGCAAAATTAGCCTGGGGGCCCCCCAACAGACACCCCCCGACCAAAATGCATCATTAGAGGCCCTTTGTTGCAGCCAAATTTCCCTCCTGGGCCCCTGAGCTGGCTGCTGACCCTCCCCCAATCACCTCCCAACTTAACAGACTCTGCAGAGTCCCTGGAGAGCAACAGTTAAGATGGGAGAGAGACACCTTGGGGGCCCCTACAGGCTCTAGGGCCCTGGGGCAATTGCCCTTTCTTTCCTATGGTAGCTCCGGCCCTGCATATCTCTGTAAAGAAGCCCATTAACAGTACAGTTTTTTTTTCACAAGATGCAATCTTTCGATACACTTTTTATGATTAAATTGTACAAAAAGCTGTGTGGTGAAAATGAATGTCAAACGATTCTTTGGTCGATTAAAACTAAACATTTTAATTGATTTGAAAGTTGGATTTTATAATCGTATTTGAAGACAGGAAATGCCCTAGTTGAACCGTTTATGGGAACAATTGATAATTACCTTCCGATTAATTACGATCGTGAAAAGTGCGTAGAGAGATAACATCTGATTGTACTGTTAATGGGCACACACCATATTTTTTATTTCTTTTCAATTCAAGAATTACAATCAATTTTTCTTATTGATGGATTGATTGTAACATTTGAAAAAATCTGACCAATGTACCACACACGTTCAGTTTTTTTTTTGAAAACTCTAAAAAACTTGATTGTGTCTTTAAATCAAGAATTTGACAAGTCTACCCTACGCCATTACATTTTTATAAAGATTGATCAGAAAAATCCGCCATTCCTGATCGACTGTTAATAAAAAATACCAGGAAGCTCAATCAGATTTCTTTATGTCTTATACAATTGATTCTTTTCACCCAAAAATGGGGAAAATGTATCGATTTGATTTTTTGTGAATGACCCCCTTTAAATATCGTGATAGGACTGGGTAATGCAGTCGAAAAAAGGCATGATTAGCAGCTATTAGCGGTAATTTGGGGTGCTCAATAAACAGTGGCATAGCTAAGAAGCTCTGAGCCCTGATGCAAGTTTTACATGGGGCCCCCCCAAGCCCTCTACACATAACAATTGATATGGCATACTAAAACCTACCAATGGCAAATACAGTGCAAGGAGGGGATGGGGAACAGCTTGTTAATGATTACCACTATTCAAAGCATCTATTGAAGTGATTATTATGAGCACAGGAACAATAGAGAGCTAATTCTGCAGTTGAGGGAGGGCCCTTCGGGGCCCCTCTGGCCCAAGGGCCCTGATGCGGTTGCAACTTCTGCAACCCCTATTGCTACGCCCCTGTCAATAAAGTACCAAGCACCAGGGCCACCTGCTATGCAAATTACGGCTATAAATAGACACCCAACTCTTTTAATATTTCATCTTAGGGGTGGATGATGGAGCTGACATTCCTCGAGAAATGGTCGTGGGCATTTACGAGCGAATCCAGCAGAAGGAACTGAAGTCCAATGAGGATCATGTGACTTACGTAACAAAGGTGGAAAAGTCCATCGTTGGAATGAAAAGCGTAATTGTTTTTTTTTTCTTACTAAGTAGACATGCCTGTTACAACCAATGTAGCTGTAAAGATGTGGAAACTTATGATTGGCTCTCGTCTTCCCCACAGGTTCTGTCTGTTCCTCACAGGCGCCTGGTCTGCTGCAGCCGTCTCTTCGAGGTGACTGACGTGAACAAATTACAGAAGCAAGCAGCGCATCAGAGGGAGGTCTTCTTGTTTAATGATCTTCTCCTGGTAAATAATAAAATACATTTCCAAGATAGACCTGCTCAGCTAACCTGTTCACCCCAAAAGCCCCCCACATACTTACCTTAAAGGTTTCCTCAAATGCAAATAACAGGCTAACAGCCTTTTAGCTTGAACTTACTTGGAGCCACTTAAGTCCTGATTGGTGTTGCTATGCCTCTTACCCTGCCCACAACACTCCATGCCTAATCCTAGAAAACCTTCCCTCAATGGCTGGACCACTGTTACTTTATACATTCAATAGAAAAAATATTTGTAATTTATACCTTTTAATTTGTAATGTATACCTTCATCACATACAACATTGACTCACCTTTTTAGGCGGAGGCACGTGATTTATTTTCCTCTGATGTGTCCTGGTCTCCATGGCTGCAGTGGTGTCTATTGTCATCTGACCCACCGGCATGTACTGGTGAGTTACGTGATGAGAGACATCGCTGTAAGCACCAAGAACTCCTGGGGGGAAGATGGATCATGTGCAATCGATCTAGATAGGTGAGTCACTTCACCTCTTCACTCGACAGTGCACTCTGCATGAGATGGGGATGGCGCTCTGTCTACCTAATACTGGGGGCTCCTCTGGCTACCAACTAATGAGGGTTATCTAATACTGGGGCTCCACCGGCTACCTAATACTTTGCACTCCTCTGGTTGCCATCTAATGGGAGTTACCTCTGGCCACCAACTACTAGGGGCTACCTAATACTGGGTACTCTTCTGGCTGCCCACTAATGGGGGGTTCATCTTGCTACCAACTACTGGGGGCTACATAATACTAGGGGACCCATATAGCTACTGCTGCTAGGAAGATTAGAAGAAGGTTATAGCTACAGGAAAGTTAGAAGGCAGCGCTGGAGGCTTTGTAAGTATTTTAAGCCCCGCAAACCCCCAAAGCACAGTCCCCATTATCTCCTTAGGCATGCTGTCTGGTTGCCTTAGATTGCTGGACTTTTCTGTACCTGTTTGCTGATTATTTGACTATGACAACATGAATGCAGTCTATCTCTCTCCTTTAGATTTTGAAGCTGTGCCCCAAAAAGAAGACGTCGTCTACCTACACGTTCTGCCGGGCCGTTCCGCTCCTGGGGATGCAGTTCCATCTCTTTGAGAATGAATGTGAGTCATATTTCCATGTTGGTTTGGAATATGAAATCATTACTGTGTTGCTAGGATGTGTTTTATGAGGGGAGCAGACATGACATAATCCTGGGAAACCATTGCTGAGAGTGTATGAACAGTTACGTTGCAAGTTTAGTTGTACCTTTATTTCTCTCTCCCTCTATCCTACATGATCTAAACTAAGAATATACTGTACATTAGATTTAAAAAAAAAAAAGTAAAACATTATAGGGCGGGTCCATACACTGATGACAATGTTCTACTTTGACTTGGCACAGATGAGCTAGAGTTTCTCCGTAGTTCAGCTTGTTTCAAATTCGGATCCTCTCCCATTGAAAATTCCTTGAGGTCCCTTTTACAGTGCGGCATTGCGGTGAGCTTTTTTACTTCAAGAGGCGCCTAAGTCAATGAAAGTCTATGGAGACTTTCATGTCCTGTTTCTGCCTACTAAGCATGTGGTTGTGGGTTTGACTTCCAGACCCACCCAGCATGGGAAACCTGTACATCCCATGGTTGGCAGCTGGGGCGTTGTCTCAAATCTCCTGGTGGGATGAGGGAGTATAATAAACTCAACCTGGTGAATTCTTTAGTACTGTCTCTGACTGCGAAGCATGAGGTCATGAGTTTGACTCCCGGGTCACAAAAAAAAGCGAGACTTACATACTTAATGCGATGCAATGCAGAGCGATGTAAGTATTCAAAATGCCGCATTCCAATCCCAAAGTCATCGATGCGGTACTGCATGATCTGTGCCTACCCCACAGATAATGCAAGTCTAGGGTGACGCAGTAAGTGTGAATGACCGGAACCCCCGGTGATGTACTTCCTGTCCAGTAGTGAGTATGTCACTGAGCGACGGGCTGGCCTATACATATGACTGTCACATAGCTCCCAACTTTTTTAAGATGCGAAAGAGGGACACTTAAAAACATGCCCCACCCATGCCACATCCCTAGCTATGCATACCACTAAAAATTCATAAGCAAAATATCTAATTTTGGTATTCAAAGCACACTGCTCCTTTCTATCGTCACTCGTTTTTCTTCATATTAACATTTGATGCGTTTTAAAGCACAAGGCTCCTGTGTGCATGGACCTACGATGTGAGTTTGTGTTTTCTTTCAATGTTTTTCGGATTTTTCGTTTTAATGTAGTTGTAATAAAGTGTACCTCCCTGTGTAGGAACTAAGCCCTGACTCCTGCATATATGTTTTTTTGGTGACGGTCACTGTCTCCAATATTGAGCACAAGGTGTCTGCAGGCTTCACATTGTGCGGGAGTACAATAGAGAGCGCTGAAGATTATCTTTTATCCTTAACATACTGTTCCATGGTGTATTAGAAAACCTCTGGCTGCTGATTGATTATCAAATGGGCCCGGAGCAGTGCCATAAAGAAGAAATCTGGACTTACCCGGGGCTTCCTCCGGTCCCCCGTACCCTGCAAGTTCCCCCGGCGTCCCCAGTCCCCCCTCTTTGTCCCTTCCGTGGTCCCACTGGCGGCTCTGGTAAACCAGAGAGTTCAGCTGAAGTGGTCACCGTAAGGTTCTGTGCATGCGTGGATCTCTAAAGAGTGAACCGCACATGCGCAGGACACTTACGGCTACCATCATGATGACACGCCAGGTGCGCGCCAGGGGTGCATACGCATGACTTCAGCTGAAGTCGCCAGATTACCGGAGCCACCATTCAAGACTGGGAAACCCGCGGCCTAAGGGGGGCTGGAGGAAGCCCCAGGTAAGTCCAGTTTTCTTTTTTTATGGCATTGCTTAGGGTCCCTTTAAGACATCTGCACTTATATTACATCTACATACTACCAGAGTTCTATGCCTTAATGTATGTTTTCTGGCAGCCATTCCCTAAATTTTGCTCATATATGAGGGCTCAATATTGACAGTTTGTACCTGACCTATGTATCTCCTCATATATTGTATGGTTATTGAACCCTCCTAAATTATGTGTGCATCTTTATATTTGTTAAGTTGCTCTTTTGGGGCCCATTTCCACTACACGCGGTGCGATGAGGCTACATAGCCGGCTAGCCGCATCACACCGTGGCCGAACTGAAATCAATGCGCGGCAATGGAACAGTTTCCATTGCATGCTGGGTATGCGGAGTGGTGCATAGTGATCCGAGAATCTGCAGCATGCTGCAGATTGTCGCACGGCCACATCCGCTTCCCATCTCCTCCCATTGGTGGCTGCATCTCCCGATGCGGATGTGACATGCATGGGAGCCACATCGCATCCCTTCGGATCCCATTCGCCAGTGGAAACGGGCCCCAATGTCTCCACTTACACCTACTGTACTGTATGTACTCATGCCTATTAGACACTATGTGATTTCCACAGTTTATTTTTAAACCAATACAAAAAGTTAACATTAAGCATATATCCCTATACACAAGGTCCAGAGTCCGTTTTTTCTGCGGGCATCATAAACCTGTGGTAACTAGACAGAGCGAGCACGCTAATTAATGTACAATTGCAGCTTGCAGCATTCAGATTGCAGTAACTGCCCTCAGCTGAGGCATATGTATGGGTCTGAGGGTGCATACACACATCCAATTTTGATTGGACAATCACTAGTGAATCTAAAATACTATATGAAAATTAGGCAATCATTGGCCAATCAAAATGCGTATATACAGCCCAAGGGTAAATTCACACTGCATCCATTGCAACATGCATGCGCCACATTGCAACAGATTTCCAAAATAGACTCTTCCGATAATGCGCGCTTCACAATATACAGAACTTCGTAGCCATTCATTTGTAGCGTGGGCGTAACATGCACAGTGCCCGGTAGCGCACATCTCAGCTCGTTATTTTTACATAATGCAAGGCGCTCCAGGTGTTTGCTTTAAAGCAAATGAAAAGTTAGATACTTACCTTGGGAGAGGAAAGCCTCTGGATCCTCCAGAGGACTCCCCCGCCTCCTTCTACCTCGCTGTTCCAGCGCTGTCTCCTCCCGAAACTCAAAGCCACGCTGCCGTACCAGAACGAATGCAGTCACGCTGTACCTGCACAGTACTACGGACCTCTTTGGGCTTCAGCTGAGCCCCTTGCTTCTGTGCATGCACAAGGTTTTCTGGAGGACATAGCACTGGAAGGGGATGGTGAAGGAGGATGGGGGAAGCCTCACTATGAAGGTGAGTATCCATTTGGAGGCCTTTTTTCCCCTACAGTTACACTTTAAAGTAATTTGGAGATGGCTGAAAATAAAAAAAATATATACATACCTGGGGCTTTTTCCAGCCCCCTTCAAGGACACCCGAGGAGAAAATAAACTAATAAAATAAACAATTGTACCTATCCTCCCTCTCCTAAAAAAAGACTTTTTAAGATATTCCACAGTTTTATTTTTTATTTAAATCTTCATTTTAAGTTTTTACTGTTTTATTGTTTTTGCTCAATGACACATTCATTGAAGTATGCCAGTGCTAAAATCTATTAACCATTGGCCCTTTTATGTCTTCCCTGCTTTCAGAAGCCATTTTCTGCTAGGAAAGTGTTTTACAGTTGTAATTTCTTATCAGTGAGGGTCACACTGTAGTCTGACTCAGTCCTGACTCAGACAGGAACTGCCACTTACATACCTGATGTTTAACTCTTTCAGGCAGAGAAAGAAAAAAATGAACACAGCCTAGTTATTTGTGTGCTAGGCACTGTACATACACATGCCTATCTCATCATGTCACATGTCACCTCGGGTATCCTTTCAGGCTAATCGGTCCCTCACCGTCCTCCCCCACCGCCTGGATCCTCTGCTAGATGCCCTGTTAACACCGCAAATCAGGTAGTGAATGGGATGCAGGCGCAGAATGCTCCCGGCCATGGGAGTGCATGCAACCGGACTGCGTCTGCGCCAACTGGCAGAATGACTGGACCGCCTATCGGAGAATCCAGGCTGCCTGGAAAGATGGCGAGGGACCGATTATCTTGAAGGGGGTTGGAGGAAGCCCCAGGTGTGTATAATGTTTTTTTTATTTTTAGCCATCTCAGGTTTACTTTAAAGGACCACTATCGTGAAAAATTGGACAATTTAAAACATGTAAAGATGTACAAATAAGAAGTATGTTTCTTCCCGAATCCCGAGTAAAATAAGCCATAAATTACTTTTCACCTAATTTGGTGTCACAGTTGGTAGTTGAAATCTGACAGAACCGACAGGTTTTGAACTAGTCCATCTCTTCATGGGGGATTCTCAGCAAAGCTTTTACTCTTTATAATGACATTACCCGAAAAGGAATTATACAGTGATGCTGGTCAGCCTTCCTGCTCGCTGCACACTTTTTTGGTAGTTGGAGAGAGCAACTGCCATTTGCTAAGTGCTTTTGAAACAAACAAAAAAGCACTGAGAATCCACTTTGAGGAGATGGGCTAGTCCAAAACCTGTCGGTTCTGTCAAATTTCTACTACCTACTCTAAGTGACAGCAACATAGGAGAAAAGTAATTTAGGGCTCATTTTACTCTGGAAGAATTGTACTTCTTATTTGTCTATGTTTACATGTATTTTAAATTTGACAATTTTCGTGATAGTGCGCAGAGCCGGCCTTAGAGTACGCGGGGCCTGGGGCGAGTGTCATATGCGGGGCCTAGAGCCATAAGTGTAGGCCATGTACCGTACCACCACAGTCACGGGCTTGTCCACCTCTAAAACAGTATGCCTTATTATTGTTTAAAAACTTGTTAAAGGCCCCTAAGCCAACCAATACAGGAACAATTACAATACGTAATGTAATCGAACTGTACCTATCCCTAGCTCCCCAGCCAGCCTCTATCTATCCCTAGCTCTCCATGAAACCTAGCACCAATCACCAGCCAGTCTAGAAGCTCCAGCCCAAGCCCCTCTCTAGCTTCAGTCCATGTTTGACTGCTGAAGACGAAAACCTAAGCAATAAAAGGGGGGGGGGGGGTGTAAAATATAAGGTGTGTAAAACAAAATAGGAACATCTGAGTTGTTGTAAATGACACACTGCTCAGAACACAAACAGCTAGACTTCTGTAGACCTTTCCTTCACCACCACCAAAATGAGCATGGTATGGTGTGCATGACATGCGTGGCCCTCTTCATGTGCGGGGCCTGGGGCGATCGCCCCACTTGCCACCCCCAAAGGCCGCCTCTGTAGTGCGCTAACATGATCCTAGCCTTAAAGGGAAATTTCACTTGCGTTATAAGGTTGCCTTGAAAATAAACCAATGCTGCACAAGCCTATTTCTAATTTAATGTTATCAAAAATATCTTTTTATTTCAGTCTGCAGACAGCTAAGAATTTCCAAAGCTGACAGTAAGTTCAAGTTGCTCGTTGTTCCAGGCTTGACACCAGTCCTCTGCGGACTCATATTGGAGTACTGCTGCCTGAAAAAACATCCACCACTTCTTAGCATTTCCCAGCACCTGGATTATTCCAGTGACTGGCAGCCAGTTCTGACACTTTGATGTGTGTCCATTTCTGTTAGCAACGCAGTGGCATGACTGTGGAAGCAATGCTTTTATATGCACATAAAAGCAATGGAGCTGAAATACTGTTCACCACTTAGTCCTTTCAATATATAGAGCCTAAAAGCATTGAGTTTTTCTCAAGCAAAACTGGAATTTCCCTTTAGAGTAGACATGGAAAGGTGCGTACACACATCCAGTTTTTATTGGCCATTTTTGCCACTTTCATGTAGTAGGAGAGCCAGCAGATTTTGAGTTCTTAGAACCGATTGTGTAAGATAGCGCTTGTACTCCATAGAGGGGGTAAAATTAGCCATTCAAGACTGGAGATCTGTACCAGGCTTAAAGCAAACCTGAAACCAAAAAAACACCCTATGATATAATGAATTATATGTGTAGTACGGATAATGAATATAACATTAGTAGCAAAGCCTAATATTTTTATTTTCAGTTATATCACTTTTTTTTAATAACATTGCATCATTTTGTCACAGTTGCAGTCTTAAAACCACACTCTGCATTTTAAGCTATAAAACAAAGCAGAAATAATGACCCTTTGAACTTTCCTGCGGTAAAACCTTATTTCAAGCTGTCTCTCTCTGTTTCTTGATTGTTTAAGTGCTTCAAAAAACAGGAATGTATTCGACCCAGTTGGCCGAATAGCTCAGAGAAGCGCTTCTGCATAGATAATAACTGAAGTTTTTTTTAACTCTTCCTGTACTAAAAAACAATATGAGACTTTTCTCTGCTACTAATGTTCTATTTCTTAGCTGCACTACATATATAATGCATTATCTCATAAGTTTATCTCCGCTTTATGTTTGCTTTAAGTACT